>NW_025927649.1:0-5000 GCF_022837055.1 Prionailurus viverrinus | reverse complement strand
AGGGTTAGGGTTAGGGTTAGGGTTAGGGTTAGGGTTAGGGTTAGGGTTAGGGTTAGGGTTAGGGTTAGGGTTAGGGTTAGGGTTAGGGTTAGGGTTAGGGTTAGGGTTAGGGTTAGGGTTAGGGTTAGGGTTAGGGTTAGGGTTAGGGTTAGGGTTAGGGTTAGGGTTAGGGTTAGGGTTAGGGTTAGGGTTAGGGTTAGGGTTAGGGTTAGGGTTAGGGTTAGGGTTAGGGTTAGGGTTAGGGTTAGGGTTAGGGTTAGGGTTAGGGTTAGGGTTAGGGTTAGGGTTAGGGTTAGGGTTAGGGTTAGGGTTAGGGTTAGGGTTAGGGTTAGGGTTAGGGTTAGGGTTAGGGTTAGGGTTAGGGTTAGGGTTAGGGTTAGGGTTAGGGTTAGGGTTAGGGTTAGGGTTAGGGTTAGGGTTAGGGTTAGGGTTAGGGTTAGGGTTAGGGTTAGGGTTAGGGTTAGGGTTAGGGTTAGGGTTAGGGTTAGGGTTAGGGTTAGGGTTAGGGTTAGGGTTAGGGTTAGGGTTAGGGTTAGGGTTAGGGTTAGGGTTAGGGTTAGGGTTAGGGTTAGGGTTAGGGTTAGGGTTAGGGTTAGGGTTAGGGTTAGGGTTAGGGTTAGGGTTAGGGTTAGGGTTAGGGTTAGGGTTAGGGTTAGGGTTAGGGTTAGGGTTAGGGTTAGGGTTAGGGTTAGGGTTAGGGTTAGGGTTAGGGTTAGGGTTAGGGTTAGGGTTAGGGTTAGGGTTAGGGTTAGGGTTAGGGTTAGGGTTAGGGTTAGGGTTAGGGTTAGGGTTAGGGTTAGGGTTAGGGTTAGGGTTAGGGTTAGGGTTAGGGTTAGGGTTAGGGTTAGGGTTAGGGTTAGGGTTAGGGTTAGGGTTAGGGTTAGGGTTAGGGTTAGGGTTAGGGTTAGGGTTAGGGTTAGGGTTAGGGTTAGGGTTAGGGTTAGGGTTAGGGTTAGGGTTAGGGTTAGGGTTAGGGTTAGGGTTAGGGTTAGGGTTAGGGTTAGGGTTAGGGTTAGGGTTAGGGTTAGGGTTAGGGTTAGGGTTAGGGTTAGGGTTAGGGTTAGGGTTAGGGTTAGGGTTAGGGTTAGGGTTAGGGTTAGGGTTAGGGTTAGGGTTAGGGTTAGGGTTAGGGTTAGGGTTAGGGTTAGGGTTAGGGTTAGGGTTAGGGTTAGGGTTAGGGTTAGGGTTAGGGTTAGGGTTAGGGTTAGGGTTAGGGTTAGGGTTAGGGTTAGGGTTAGGGTTAGGGTTAGGGTTAGGGTTAGGGTTAGGGTTAGGGTTAGGGTTAGGGTTAGGGTTAGGGTTAGGGTTAGGGTTAGGGTTAGGGTTAGGGTTAGGGTTAGGGTTAGGGTTAGGGTTAGGGTTAGGGTTAGGGTTAGGGTTAGGGTTAGGGTTAGGGTTAGGGTTAGGGTTAGGGTTAGGGTTAGGGTTAGGGTTAGGGTTAGGGTTAGGGTTAGGGTTAGGGTTAGGGTTAGGGTTAGGGTTAGGGTTAGGGTTAGGGTTAGGGTTAGGGTTAGGGTTAGGGTTAGGGTTAGGGTTAGGGTTAGGGTTAGGGTTAGGGTTAGGGTTAGGGTTAGGGTTAGGGTTAGGGTTAGGGTTAGGGTTAGGGTTAGGGTTAGGGTTAGGGTTAGGGTTAGGGTTAGGGTTAGGGTTAGGGTTAGGGTTAGGGTTAGGGTTAGGGTTAGGGTTAGGGTTAGGGTTAGGGTTAGGGTTAGGGTTAGGGTTAGGGTTAGGGTTAGGGTTAGGGTTAGGGTTAGGGTTAGGGTTAGGGTTAGGGTTAGGGTTAGGGTTAGGGTTAGGGTTAGGGTTAGGGTTAGGGTTAGGGTTAGGGTTAGGGTTAGGGTTAGGGTTAGGGTTAGGGTTAGGGTTAGGGTTAGGGTTAGGGTTAGGGTTAGGGTTAGGGTTAGGGTTAGGGTTAGGGTTAGGGTTAGGGTTAGGGTTAGGGTTAGGGTTAGGGTTAGGGTTAGGGTTAGGGTTAGGGTTAGGGTTAGGGTTAGGGTTAGGGTTAGGGTTAGGGTTAGGGTTAGGGTTAGGGTTAGGGTTAGGGTTAGGGTTAGGGTTAGGGTTAGGGTTAGGGTTAGGGTTAGGGTTAGGGTTAGGGTTAGGGTTAGGGTTAGGGTTAGGGTTAGGGTTAGGGTTAGGGTTAGGGTTAGGGTTAGGGTTAGGGTTAGGGTTAGGGTTAGGGTTAGGGTTAGGGTTAGGGTTAGGGTTAGGGTTAGGGTTAGGGTTAGGGTTAGGGTTAGGGTTAGGGTTAGGGTTAGGGTTAGGGTTAGGGTTAGGGTTAGGGTTAGGGTTAGGGTTAGGGTTAGGGTTAGGGTTAGGGTTAGGGTTAGGGTTAGGGTTAGGGTTAGGGTTAGGGTTAGGGTTAGGGTTAGGGTTAGGGTTAGGGTTAGGGTTAGGGTTAGGGTTAGGGTTAGGGTTAGGGTTAGGGTTAGGGTTAGGGTTAGGGTTAGGGTTAGGGTTAGGGTTAGGGTTAGGGTTAGGGTTAGGGTTAGGGTTAGGGTTAGGGTTAGGGTTAGGGTTAGGGTTAGGGTTAGGGTTAGGGTTAGGGTTAGGGTTAGGGTTAGGGTTAGGGTTAGGGTTAGGGTTAGGGTTAGGGTTAGGGTTAGGGTTAGGGTTAGGGTTAGGGTTAGGGTTAGGGTTAGGGTTAGGGTTAGGGTTAGGGTTAGGGTTAGGGTTAGGGTTAGGGTTAGGGTTAGGGTTAGGGTTAGGGTTAGGGTTAGGGTTAGGGTTAGGGTTAGGGTTAGGGTTAGGGTTAGGGTTAGGGTTAGGGTTAGGGTTAGGGTTAGGGTTAGGGTTAGGGTTAGGGTTAGGGTTAGGGTTAGGGTTAGGGTTAGGGTTAGGGTTAGGGTTAGGGTTAGGGTTAGGGTTAGGGTTAGGGTTAGGGTTAGGGTTAGGGTTAGGGTTAGGGTTAGGGTTAGGGTTAGGGTTAGGGTTAGGGTTAGGGTTAGGGTTAGGGTTAGGGTTAGGGTTAGGGTTAGGGTTAGGGTTAGGGTTAGGGTTAGGGTTAGGGTTAGGGTTAGGGTTAGGGTTAGGGTTAGGGTTAGGGTTAGGGTTAGGGTTAGGGTTAGGGTTAGGGTTAGGGTTAGGGTTAGGGTTAGGGTTAGGGTTAGGGTTAGGGTTAGGGTTAGGGTTAGGGTTAGGGTTAGGGTTAGGGTTAGGGTTAGGGTTAGGGTTAGGGTTAGGGTTAGGGTTAGGGTTAGGGTTAGGGTTAGGGTTAGGGTTAGGGTTAGGGTTAGGGTTAGGGTTAGGGTTAGGGTTAGGGTTAGGGTTAGGGTTAGGGTTAGGGTTAGGGTTAGGGTTAGGGTTAGGGTTAGGGTTAGGGTTAGGGTTAGGGTTAGGGTTAGGGTTAGGGTTAGGGTTAGGGTTAGGGTTAGGGTTAGGGTTAGGGTTAGGGTTAGGGTTAGGGTTAGGGTTAGGGTTAGGGTTAGGGTTAGGGTTAGGGTTAGGGTTAGGGTTAGGGTTAGGGTTAGGGTTAGGGTTAGGGTTAGGGTTAGGGTTAGGGTTAGGGTTAGGGTTAGGGTTAGGGTTAGGGTTAGGGTTAGGGTTAGGGTTAGGGTTAGGGTTAGGGTTAGGGTTAGGGTTAGGGTTAGGGTTAGGGTTAGGGTTAGGGTTAGGGTTAGGGTTAGGGTTAGGGTTAGGGTTAGGGTTAGGGTTAGGGTTAGGGTTAGGGTTAGGGTTAGGGTTAGGGTTAGGGTTAGGGTTAGGGTTAGGGTTAGGGTTAGGGTTAGGGTTAGGGTTAGGGTTAGGGTTAGGGTTAGGGTTAGGGTTAGGGTTAGGGTTAGGGTTAGGGTTAGGGTTAGGGTTAGGGTTAGGGTTAGGGTTAGGGTTAGGGTTAGGGTTAGGGTTAGGGTTAGGGTTAGGGTTAGGGTTAGGGTTAGGGTTAGGGTTAGGGTTAGGGTTAGGGTTAGGGTTAGGGTTAGGGTTAGGGTTAGGGTTAGGGTTAGGGTTAGGGTTAGGGTTAGGGTTAGGGTTAGGGTTAGGGTTAGGGTTAGGGTTAGGGTTAGGGTTAGGGTTAGGGTTAGGGTTAGGGTTAGGGTTAGGGTTAGGGTTAGGGTTAGGGTTAGGGTTAGGGTTAGGGTTAGGGTTAGGGTTAGGGTTAGGGTTAGGGTTAGGGTTAGGGTTAGGGTTAGGGTTAGGGTTAGGGTTAGGGTTAGGGTTAGGGTTAGGGTTAGGGTTAGGGTTAGGGTTAGGGTTAGGGTTAGGGTTAGGGTTAGGGTTAGGGTTAGGGTTAGGGTTAGGGTTAGGGTTAGGGTTAGGGTTAGGGTTAGGGTTAGGGTTAGGGTTAGGGTTAGGGTTAGGGTTAGGGTTAGGGTTAGGGTTAGGGTTAGGGTTAGGGTTAGGGTTAGGGTTAGGGTTAGGGTTAGGGTTAGGGTTAGGGTTAGGGTTAGGGTTAGGGTTAGGGTTAGGGTTAGGGTTAGGGTTAGGGTTAGGGTTAGGGTTAGGGTTAGGGTTAGGGTTAGGGTTAGGGTTAGGGTTAGGGTTAGGGTTAGGGTTAGGGTTAGGGTTAGGGTTAGGGTTAGGGTTAGGGTTAGGGTTAGGGTTAGGGTTAGGGTTAGGGTTAGGGTTAGGGTTAGGGTTAGGGTTAGGGTTAGGGTTAGGGTTAGGGTTAGGGTTAGGGTTAGGGTTAGGGTTAGGGTTAGGGTTAGGGTTAGGGTTAGGGTTAGGGTTAGGGTTAGGGTTAGGGTTAGGGTTAGGGTTAGGGTTAGGGTTAGGGTTAGGGTTAGGGTTAGGGTTAGGGTTAGGGTTAGGGTTAGGGTTAGGGTTAGGGTTAGGGTTAGGGTTAGGGTTAGGGTTAGGGTTAGGGTTAGGGTTAGGGTTAGGGTTAGGGTTAGGGTTAGGGTTAGGGTTAGGGTTAGGGTTAGGGTATAGGGTTAGGGTTAGGGTTAGGGTTAGGGTTAGGGTTAGGGTTAGGGTTAGGGTTAGGGTTAGGGTTAGGGTTAGGGTTAGGGTTAGGGTTAGGGTTAGGGTTAGGGTTAGGGTTAGGGTTAGGGTTAGGGTTA
>NW_025927648.1:0-216086 GCF_022837055.1 Prionailurus viverrinus | reverse complement strand
AATCAGCCCTTGAAGCTGCGTCCTGTCTTGTACAATCCTCGCAACCTTGTGAGGCAAATCTTCTCTGCCCCATCTCACGGATGAGAACATGAGCTTTAAGGAAGGTGAGATGAGACGCCCAAGGTCGCATGTCTAGGAGGTGATGTCACGGGAGCAGTAGTGCCCGGGTCTCTGCGACTCCAACTCCCCTGATCTTGACGCTGTTCTATAGACACACACTTCATGTGTGTTGATGCGGAAAGGGGGTGGGAAGGCTAGAAAAAGCGATGTCTATGTGGGAACACTCATTGTCTCAGCGGTGGAGAGGTTCCTTATGGGCAATTTTGGTTTTGGTTTTTAGATGTTTGTGCACCTTCTAAATGTCAACATAAGACTATGCAGGGGAGGTAAAAAAAAAAAAACACAACAAAAACTTTCCTTTACCCTCTTAGGTTCTGTCCCGGGGGCATGTGAATCAGGAGAAAAGAAAGATTAATAGGAGAGAAGGTTTATTTTGCATGGATCCGAGGCTTCACAGGAAAGAGGTGAAAACCCACAGAAGTTAGACTCAGGAGGTTATACACCATTTTGACAAAAGGTGATAAACTGCGGAGAAGTAACTAGACAAAAGGAGGGCTTCTAGGGAGGTTAGCTGTGGGAAGGTAAGTATATAAGGAAACTAATGGAAGATAAGGATTACTTAGTACGGTTTGTAATCTGGGGTCAAGTTGGTGGCTTTGTCGTTGATAAGACGCGTCTCTGGTGATTAAGAGTCACCGTCCTCTTCCCTGTATGGGAGAGGGAGACACCTTTACAGGTGGGAATTTATGTTACCTCTACAACAGGAAATGTATGCCCTGCTTTCAGACAGAAAAATGGAGGGCGGGGAGACAATTGCTTTCAGCTCAAAACGATCCTTACGCCAAAGTGGCTTACTTTGGGGAGGTATGCTCCGATCTCCCTTTACCGTATATTACCTTTATTTTTAAAAAATTTAAAAAATGTTTACTTTTGAGAGAGAGATAGAGTACAAGCAGGGGAGGGGCAGAGAGAGGGAGACACAGAATCCAAAGCAGGCTCCAGGCTCTGAGCTGTCTGCACAGAACCCGACGTGGGACTCGAACTCACAGACCATGAGATCATGACCTGAGCCAAAGTGGGATGCTTAACCGACTGAGCCACCCAGGTGCCCCTATATTACCTTTAAATCAGGATACATGTGGTTACATTTCTTGTTTTAAATGTGCTAACTTTAAGGACGCGATCCAAAAGAGAAAGATCCGTGTGTTCAAATGTCCACAATGGACTTGCCTACCGGATAGGAAAACCAACGTGCCCCCTAACATGTGACTAATGGAAGGCCTAAAAAGCCGCTCAGATTAAGCAGCCATTAAAAAACGACCAGGCTGGGGTGCTGGGTGGCTCAGTCGGTTAAGCGCCTGATTCTTGATTTCAGCTCAGGTCATGAGCCCAGGGTCATGAGATCAAGCCCAGAGTCGGGCTCTGTGCTGTGTGTGGAGCCTGCTTAAGTTTCTCTCTCTCGGGGCGCCTGGGTGGCTCAGTCGGTTAAGCGTCTGACTTCAGCTCAGGTCATGGTCTCACGGTTCGTGAGTTCAAGCCCCACGTCGGGCTCTGTGCTGACAGTTCAGAGCCTGGACCCTGCTTCGGATTCTGTGTGTGAGTGTGTGTGTGTCTCTCTGCCCCTTCCCTGAGGGTGCTCTGTCTCTCTCTCAAAAAGTAAATAAACATTTAAAAAATTAACAAAAACAAGAACAAGATAGGCTGGGTGGTGGTAAGGCAGCCGGGGAAGGTCCTGGGATGTGACAGGATGCGACATGAGGTAGAACCCAGTGGGGCCATGTGGGGAAACAGAGTTCTACGGAGCAGCACCAGAGGGACCAGGCTCAGGGCAAAGGCCTCTGGGGGACACAGAGCGGGCTTTGGTGGCTTCTCTCTGCTTTGGACTCCTGCGGTGCAGGCCTCACTGTGACTGTAAAACTCGGAGGAGCCTCAATCAATTCATTTTTAAAAAGGACAGCAAAGAAAATCAAATTAAAGGAATGATTTTCCATCACAAAGCCCTGTTTCATTACCAAATATAAAAGACTAGTGAAGAAAAGCATCCTCTTCCCCCGGGGGTGAAACTGCGGTGGTTGGTTATTCAAAGAAAACAGAATTCAGCTGAACGGGCTGTGAGAGTGTGTGAAAAACACATTTCAAGGGCTTTGAAAACTTAGAAGTAGTAATAACCGCCGAGCACCAACAGCTAGGATTTATTGAGCACTTACTATCTGCCGGGCACTGAGCTGCCACATTGTCCCAGATGGCCGCTGTCACCGTCATTGCTGGATGCAAGCGCTGTCCTTGAGGGCCTCTCACGCCCCAGCTCACTTAGAAGCACAACCACCCAGGGAGCTGAGGAAACAGACCGAGAAGGGAAGTAAACTGCCAGTTAGTCATGTGAGGTGGGCGCCATGATTACCCATGTTTCACCGGGTGAGAAGTTAGAAGCCCAAGCGGGCAAAGTCATAGCTCAAGGTCAGAGGTGTGCCAGCTGTCCCATCTGTGGCATGAGTGAATGAGTGTGTGGCCGGGACATGTGGTAGTTCAGAGCGTTTCTTTAGAAGCACTGTTCTGTGATGCTTGGCTGCGTGTTGGGGTTCGTCCCAACCTTGACCCCGACAGACCCTGCAGTGTGGAGCATTGACTCCCTCTTTGCCGAGGCCAGGTCTTAAGGACAGCTTTGAGATTTAGATACAAAGAACAGGGCAATGAGCCAGGCAGGTAGCTTTCTATGAAGTCACTTCAAACCATGCTAGCATGTTAAGATCAGGCAGCTACTGGGTTCCAGAAAAAAGCGCCACCCCCCCCCCCCGCCCCCACCAGCCCCCGGCTGCCTGGAGTTGGAGGTTGGGAGTTGGAAGCAATGACCTGCCCAACTGTGCTGAGCCTACAATAGGTGGAAAGATGATGGAAGAGAAAAGAGAGGGCCCACGGGGCCTGGAGGGGTTGGGGAGGCTTCGTGGGGGGGGAGGGGCGCACTCTGGGGCCTCACCTGGTGGCTGGGCCCGAGGGAGGGCATGCCAGGTTCGGGAGACAGCCAGCAGGACAGCTTAACGAGTGCCAGGAGGGGGCTGTTTGTTCGGGGCCGGGCAGACGTGCACCCTGAGTTGAGTGTCTTACTTGCTCTTCTGCAGAAGTGCGGGAGCTTTAGAGGGGAAAGGGTGTTGTTCCTTTTGTTTTGTGTTTTTATTTTTATTTTTTATTTATCTAAAAGAATTTTTAATGTGTATTTATTTTGAGAGAGAGAGTGAGTCGGGGAGGGGCAGAGAGAGAGGGAGACACAGAATCCGAAGCAGGCTCCAGGCTCCGAGCTGTGAGCACAGAGCCCGACGTGGGGCTCGAACCCACGAACGGTGAGATCATGACCTGAGCCGAAGTCGGACGCTCAACCGACTGAGCCACCCAGGTGCCCCTGTTTTGTGTTTTTAACTGAGACTTTTTTCTCAGCCACCTTAGAGCCAGGTAGGTCACTGGTTTAGAGTTCTGGATCCACAGGTGGCCTTTCAAGGGCAATTTTGATTGCCTGACTTTGTGGCTTTACCTGGTGGGCGAGGAGAACAGGTCTGTTTGGATGGCTGAAGAAACCGTAGAAAGGGCCGGTGACGCCCTTTGTTCTGAAGTTATCGACTAGTTGTGACTCAGATCATTGTATGACTGATAAGACGACACCTCCTCCTTGGGTGACCCAATCACTGAGTCAATGATCGGGTGACCGGTCCTCTGTCCTGCCCCTGACTTCTGACATTCAGTTACTTCCCTTCTCATTCCCCCAAGAATATGAGGCAGCAGTGGATAAAAGGGAATGGGATGAAAAATTAGAAAAACCTGCACGGGGCACCTGGGTGGCTCAGTCGGTTGAGCGTCCGACTTCGGCTCAGGTCATGATCTCGCGGTCCGTGAGTTCGAGCCCCGCGTTGGGCTCTGTGCCGACAGCTCGGAGCCTGGAGCCTGCTTCGGATTCTGTGTCTCCCTCTCTCTCTGTCCATCCCTTGCTCATGCTCTGTCTCTCTCTGTCTCAAAAATAAATAAAAACATTAAAAAAATTAAAAAAAAAAAGAAAAAAAACCTGCATGATAGGAAAAGAAGGCTAGAACATAAGATGAATTTGTCCCCATGATCCACCAGTGCTGAAAGGTCTGTCCATCTGACAGGTGGGGAACCATTTGTTTGCTTCTGAGTTTCCTGGTGGCCAAAGCAAAGAGGTAAATCCAGTGGCCTGAGGGCCATCTCTACTGCCTTTAAAGAAGTTCTCATAGGGGCGCCTGGGTGGTGCAGTCGGTTGGGCATCCGACTTCAGCCAGGTCACGATCTCGCGGTCTGTGAGTTCGAGCCCCGCGTCGGGCTCTGGGCTGATGGCTCACAGCCTGGAGCCTGTTTCCGATTCTGTGTCTCCCTCTCTCTCTGCCCCTCCCCCGTTCATGCTCTGTCTCTCTCTGTCCCAAAAATAAATAAACGTTGAAAAAAAAAATTAAAAAAAAAAAAAAAAGAAGTTCTCATAGCCAACATGAGCAGTGGACAGGAAGTTTCATGGGGCTCTTTCTCATGAACTCCCTCAAGGCCGAAAGGTCTGCCCCAAAGCACAATTCGGTGAAAGCAATTCGTCAGGGGCCAAAGCAAACACATGCTCTCGGAAGAGGCCTTAATTATTGTCAAGGCCTGGTTTTGAGGGTCAGAGACACTGTGTAAAGCTGGGATTCTTGGCGAGGGTTTTCCCTAAGGGTCTCAGGCACTGCCCAGGCCTCAGAAATAAAGTGACGCGTGAGCTGTGCTTAGAACAGTGTCTGGCGCGTAGTAGGTGCTCAGTTAGGCTGTTCCGCTGTTGCCGTTGGGCCAGCGCGGTCGTGCCCAGTCGAAGCGCGCTCTCGTGCTTGCTACGCAACATCAGAAGCTCTTTGCAAAGGAGAGGCTCATTTCGAGAGCGTCTGGAGAGGGTCTGGTGATGCTGGCAGGGGGATTATTGAGAGATTTGCTGCAGAGCAAACACCGAACTCAAGACACCCTAATGCGTGCATTTTCGAGGTTCAGGGAAAGATGGCAGGGAAGAAGAGGGGGGCTGAGAGGGGTCTGCGGGTGACGGGGCGGGCAGCACGGGGCTGTATCACCGTCGCACGGCTTCTGCCTGGTTGAAGACAGGGCTGCATTCCCGAGGGTTTGTGGCCCAAGATGGGCTTTGGAAGTCACTTTCCAGTCACTCTCTGGATCAGGAAGTGAGCCTGGCAGAGATCTGGGGCCCTTCACAGTATCATCTGAGAGAGGAACCCTATTTTGAGCTGTGCCATTTATTCGAAATTACACTGAGCACTTTGTGTTCTTGAAAACTCAGCTGCCATCCCAAGAAATCAGACTGCTGCAGCTGAGGCGTCTCAGAATTCATCTGATGTTCTCCACATCCTCGTGTTGCCAAGGAGGAGACTGAGGACATGATGGGGGATAGTGAATTCGCAGTAGATGTGACGAACTAGCCCGGAGGCTGACTCCCAGTCCAGCTCACTTACTGATACGCTAATTGCTAAGGGAAACATTGCCAACAACCTGCATGTGCATCAGTAGGGGCATTAGTGAAATAAATAATGGCACGTTCACCAACAAGATGGCTGGGTGGGAATATTTTAATGCAGACCATTAAAAAAAGAATGAAGTAGATTGACATTTATGGATGTGGAAGGATGTCCATGATGTATTGATGAACGGAAGAAGCAGTTTGCAAAACAGTATTTGTGTGTGTGTGTGTGTGTGTGTAATATCTATCTATTTAAAAAATTTTTTTAATGTTTCTTATTCTTGAGAGAGACAGAATGTGAGCGGGGGAGGGGCAGACAGAGAGGGAGACACAGAATCCAAAGCAGGCTCCAGGCTCTGAGCCGTGGGCACAGAGCCCGACATGGGGCTCCAACTCACAAACTGTGAGATCATGACCTGAGCCGAAGTCGGGTGCTCAACCAACTGAGCCACCCAGGTACCCCATGTATAGATTTGTTACGATAAAAGTGTATTAATTTTGAAAACCGTTAATGGCTCATTTAAAATAGGTTTGAGGGACGCCTGGGTGGCTCAGTTGGTTAAGTGTCCAACTTTGGCTCAGGTCACGATCTCACGGTTCATGAGTTCAAGCCCCTCGTTGGGCTCTGTGCTGACAGCTCGGAGCCTGGAGCCTGCTTCAGATTCTGTGTCTCCCTCTCTCTGCCCCTCCCCTGCTCACTCTCTCTCTCTCTCTCTCAAAAATGAATAAACTTCAAAAAAAATAAAAGGTTTTAAATATCATCAAAGAAATACATCGTGGAAAACTATTTTTTTAAGCTTATTTATTTAAGAGAGTGAGGAAGAGAGTATAAGCCAGGCTAGGGAGAGAGAGAGGGAGACAGAGGGATCCAAGCAGGCTCTGCACTGTCAGTGCAAAGCCAGACATGGGGCTTGAACCCACGATCTGTGAAATCATGACCTGAGCCGAAATCAAGTTGGATGCTTAACTGACTGAACCACCCAGGTGCCCTGGAAAACTGTTTTTTGGCTTTTTTAAATGTTTTTATTTTATTTTTGAGAGAGAGAGAGAGAGACAGAGCGCGAGCCAGGGAGGAGCAGAGAGAGAAGGAGACACAGAATCCGAAGCAGGCTCCAGGCTCTGAGCTGTCAACACAGAGCCAGATGTGGGGCTCGAACTCACGAACCGTGAGATCATAACCAGAGCCGAAGTTCGATGCTTAACCAACTGAGCCACCCAGGCGCCCCCAAAACTTTTTTTTTTAAATAGAAAGAAACAAGAATCCCAGCCAGCCCTACCACCCAGAGTATCATGGGTAATCCTTGTTTGCTGTCCATCGTTTGCTGGAATTTATAAAAAGAATCACTTCTGAGAGCGGCCTCAAATTCTATCTGATCTGCATACCGGAGTTGACTGAATGGTTCTCCTAGATGGTGGGCACCTGGTTCTAGTTTTTCCTTGCGATACAGATGCTAAAGGACATGCTTGTGCATATACGTTCATCCACACGGTGTTCTTAGCGGCTCCTACACGTGGGTCTCCTGTGCAGAAGCACAGGCATTTCTACTCTCGGCAAGTATTTCCCAATTGCTTTAAAAAGCCGCCTATCAATTTACATTCCAACTTGCGAGCCGTCTTTTAAAAATATTTGCTAAATTAGTCATCTTTGCGCAGGCTGAAAATCGGGAGGCCAGGGCAGAGCTCCTGGGTGCTGTGGGCGTCACCTACGGTTGGCTTCACGACCTCCTGCATCCCTTCCAGTTTGATCCAACAAACATCAAAGGACATGAAAGGAGGGTTGTCACAAAGGCATCCTGAAATATTGGATGGAAAGACCGAGGGTCATAACTTACAAGCTCAAGGCAATTCTCCCCAAACCCAAACAATATTGATGTGTGTGTGATGGGAGGGAGGGTGGACTTAACTCGTTTTCAAGTTCACGTAAAGGATAAACTGATGAGAGTTACCAGGGACATTTTTCAAGAATGAGAGTGGTGAAAGAAAGCTCGTCTTTCTAATTCTTAAGCTTTTAGTATTCTACAAAAAGAGAAGAAGGTGATACAGGGCAGTGTTTATCTGATTTAAGGACAAAGGAAAGACTTGCTAAACACCCAATCATGAAAAAGAAAACACACAAAGGGAAAATAGAAATAGATTTTAAAGTTCTGTAAATAAATACGCATTGTGGACAAGAATGTAAGCCATCTGATAACTAAGCACGTATTTGCAACATGTAATGGGAATGCAAACTGCTGCTATGGAGGTTCTTCAAAGAATTAACAATAGAAATACCCCATGATCCAGAAATCCCGCTGTAGGGTATACATCCAAAGAAAATGAAAACACTATGTGTCATAAGGCACCTGCACCACCATGTACATTGCAGGATTATTTATAACAGCCAGGATGTGGAAATAATCTAAGTGTCATCAGTGGATGAAAACATAAATAAATGATGGTGTATATATATATACTGAATTATATATATATATATATATATATATACTGAATATATATATATACACTGAATATATATACTCAATATATATACAGTATATACTGAATATATATATATCCATATATCTAATGGAATATATATCTAATGGAATATTATTCAGCCATAAGAAAGAATGAAATCTGGCCATTTGTGACCACATGGATGGACCTTAAGGGCACTATGCTAAGTGACATGAGTCAGGCAGAAAAAGACAAATACTGTATGATCTCACTTATAGGTGGAATCTAAAAAAAAGAGAAAAACCCCCCAAGATCATAAACATAGAGAACAGTTGCCAGAGGAGGGGGTGGGGTGGGGTGGGGTGGGGTGAGGGTGGGGGTGGGAGAAACGGGTGACGGGAATCAAAAAAAGAAAAATACCAGTGCAGGCATTCTGTCCAACAGTCTTGGACTTTCACAGACGAAGACATTTAGATTAAAATAGGATTCCTCCATATTCTCATCGGATCAATATTTTAAAATGTCGATGTGGAGCTAATTATGTGTCAGATATTGTACAATGATAATAAAAAGTAGTCATACACTGTATTGAAGTGAATGATATTGCACCGACATTTTCCCACTGTTGACAACGTATCCTGGTTATCTAAGAGACTATTACTGGGGAGAGCTTGAAGGGCCCACAGGGACTCTACTTGGGCAATAGCTAACGAGTCAATCTATTTCAAAATAAGAGAGGTAATATAAACAAAGAGCACAACCAAAAAGCATCGTGAGCAAAAATTTAAGCTGATAAGTGAGAGCACATATTTGCAACATGTAGGAAAAAAGACTAATATCCTGGGATTTATTCATTTGCTTCACATTTACTGAGTGCTTATGATGGTTGAGGCATTGTTATAAATGCTGGAGATCCACAAATACATGAAATACTTTCATAGTTCCATAAGAAAAAGATGAGACTTTAACGGAAAAGTAGGTGAACATAAAAGCGATTTGCAAAGGAAAAGATAGTAACGGAAGATCAGCAGATTCTAAACACCCAGCCTGAGCATCGCGAACCTGCAAGTTAAGTCAACAAGGAGGCATAACTTTGCACTCTAAAAATAGTTTAAATGTTTTAGAACAATTCAATTGAGTTTTGATCTGTTGAAGAGGAGAGTGGTGAAAACATTTTAGAGATAATAGGGTTTTTTTTAATTATTAAATTAAATTCTAGAAATTCTAACTGAGACTTTATCTTAAGCAAGATGAATGAATCAGAGATGCAGGCAAGATTTACTGAAAAGGATGATTATTATGGCATTCTCTCTCTCTCTCTCTCTCTCTCTGTCACACACACACACACACACACACACACACACACACAAAGGGTCTCATCCAAAGTGCTCAACATTTGAATAATAGTTGAATAAATTAAGGTGCATCTGTATGTGGACCTTAAGTAGACATTAAAAACTTTGTTTTCTAAGGAATTTTAATGACATATTACTAGGTGAAGAAAACGTTAGGATGTAAAAATCCTATGAATTTTTAAATTATACGTCTTTAAAAGCACGCAGTGTTCCTACACGTGTGTGTATGCAAAGGGCTGGACAGAAGTGATACATGTGGGCAAGATGCACAGCCGGTTGCTGGCTTTGGGGGAGACCTCTTCTTTCTCTTTTACAACCAGTATTTTGTTTTTGAATTTTTGCTAGGAGGAGGTAATGCTTTTGTAAATAAGGAGCTGTTTTAGGAAGTTAACAAAGCACAATTAGCATCATCGAACGCCCACACAGCCGTCTAGCAAAACACGCAGGAAGTAATTCTGGCATGTCGATGATGAGGATTTTGAGCTATATTTTTGTTCTTTTTTATATTTTCTGAATTTTCTATATAATAAGTGTAGCTTTCATGGCCAGGAAGTGAACCACAGCTGGTATTATAGAACGTCTAGAACGTCTAGGTGACCCCCCCCCCCTCGCCCCTAGTGATTTTTGCACGCTCAGGGTGTTCACAATCCCAGGAAACAGTATAAACTTACTTTAAACCATTGTTAGTTACATTTCCAATCTTCAACCTCTAGATGCTTTTTCTCCTGAAATACCTGTAAACTTGAAACAATGTGTCCAATCGTTAGTGTGGAAAAAAAGTGCAATAAAATATCGCTTTCCCAGACTTTCTGGACCCTCTGTAGCACCTGAGGACATCTAGCAAAGTATTTGAACATTTACCATGCTGTTTACAAACGACTTTCGCTGGTGGAACTATACACATGGAAATACACACTTTGGAAGACAGTTTGATGTTGTTGCGTACAGTTAAACACTCACGTGACAGACAGCACAATAATTCCGCTTCTGGGTGTTTACCCGAGAGAAATGAAAGCTATGTCCAGACACGGCTTGCCCATGAATGTTCCCAGCAGCACCGCTCATCACAGCTCCAAGCTGGAAACTGCCCACGTGCCCATCAACAGGTAGAGGGACAGAACTGGTATATATCCACACGTCATTGTAACAATAAAAAAGGACAGACAGCGATAACATTACCGCAGGATGGACCTCAGAACATGGCATTGAGGAAGAAAAGCAGACGCAGGAGTGCATATTGCACAATTCTATTTTTATAGGAGTCTGGAAATGACAAAGTCAGCCAGAGGGACAGAAAGCCTCTGGGTGGTTGCCTGGGTCTGGGATGGAGGGCGTGACCAGGCAGGGCAGGAGGGATGTTTCTTTCTTTCTTTCTTTTCCTCCTTTCTTTTTTTCTCTTTCTTTCTTTCTTTCTTTCTTTCTTTCTTTCTTTCTTTCTTTCTCCTTCCTTCCCTCCCTCTCTTTCTTTTCTTTTCTTTCTTTCTTTCTTTTTCTTTCTTTCTTTCTTTCTCCTTCCCTCCCTCCCTCCGTCTCTCTCTTTCTTTCTTTCTCCCTCCCTCTCTTTCTTTCTTTCTTTCTTTCTCTCTCTCCCTCTTTCTTTCTTTCTTTCTTTCTTTCTTTCTTTCTTTCATCTTTCCTTCTTTATTATTTATTTTATTTATTCTCAAATTAGTTAACATACAGTGCAGCCTTGCTTTCAGAAGTAGAATCCAGGGATTCATCGGTAACATACAACACCCAGTGCTCATCCTGACAAGTGACCCAGGAGGCAACTTTCTGGGGGGGTGATGGAGATGTTCTCTGTCTTGCCTGTGGTGGTGGTTACGTGAATACGTTTGTGAACATTTGTTCACCTGTCCGCTTCAAATGCATGCATTCTGTGGTGTGTAAATTATACCTCCGCAAGGTTGATTTTTTAAAAAGTGAGTTTATTCTATGCAGAGCCAGCTACATCATTAAGAAGGGGGCAGCAGACCAGTAAAGCATGCCTAGCGCCCTTCTGGGTGTGGGACCCTGCACAGGTCCTGCACATGAGGCCGACTCTGGTTCTGTTTTCTGATTTTTCAGAAACTCTCAGACACCCGTGTGTGTGTGTGTGTGTGTGTGTGTGTGTGTGTGTGACACTACTTTACATAAATGGGATCTCACTGAGAACGCTGTTTTTAAATTTATTTTTTCCCTCAAAAATATGCTGAGGTCTCCTCTCTAAACCAGTAAATCCAGCTGCACATCGTTCTTCAGAGAACATTCCACGGTGGGGTGTGCCATAACTGAGTAAGCCATCTCCTCGTGGTAGTGTTGAGGGTGTTTTCTGTTTTCACCAGAACTGGCACCCACCCCCACTGTATGGGGCTCTGTGCACAGAAATTTCTAGGCCCTTTCCCAGAAGCCGGGGCCCCTCCCCGCCAAGGCATTATCTCTGATGTACCTAAAGGTTGTTTGCTTTTCATATTTCCCTTCCTTCTTTCTTTCTTTCTTTCTTTCTTTCTTTCTTTCTTTCTTTTTTCTTTCTTCTTTCTTTCTTTCTTTCTTTCTTTCTTTCTTTCTTTCTTTTTCTTGAGCTTTAAATAGAGTGAGTAGGTCTCTCCAATCAACTTTCTTTAGCTTAAAGGCTTCTGCCACTGTTCCCCCTCCAGGGAACCCTGGCCCCTGACCCCTCACTGTGCCCAGATTATGCCTGTCACTCCAGAGGCCCTGAAGGAGGGCCACAAGGCTAGAAGCTGTACAACTGGGGTTCCTCAGGGCCAAGCAGTCCGTGCTCCTGCCGGCAGGATCATCCCTAAACGTTCCCTGAATTTCCCTCAGCCCTGCCGGGCCCTAGGACGTGTACTGAGCCTCGGGGCTTCCAGAACCTACGGTGAGAGGACGGGTTTATATCCCCACAGGGGACAGACACTGCCACATTTCAAAAGAAGGGAAGTGTCAACTTACATTTTTACCATATACAGCTCGGTGTGGGCTTTCCACGCCCAGCACAGTCTCGGAGGCCTCCCGCCGCTGGCTGCAGAATGGGCCGAGGTTAACGGAGGCGTGTGAGGCACCCGGAGCCGCCCTCTGTCAGTTAGGCAAGCATTAATTTGGCACATGTCACGTGCCAGGCCACGCAGCACCGTTTGCCACCGCCAGGCTTGTTTGAAAGGGAAGAGAGTGATGGCCTGTGACTAGCTCTGCGGCCCGGGAAAATCACCTGGTCCCCCCAGCTTCCACTTTTGCTGGACAATGCGATCTTTGCACCAGACGACCTGGAAGCATCTTTCGGGTTTCTTTCCAGGCCCCAAGTGTGAGGGTCCTGTCTGCCCCCTCCAGACGGGACGCACTTTCCTCAGCTTAGAAGGACAGCAGCATGTTCTCTAGGGAGTCTGCCCTAGGGTGGGAGGTTGGGGGGTTCGAAGCCCGTTGTTTTAACTTGGCCGGACGGGCTGATGGGGGTCCAGTGTCCGCGAGGGCGTTGAGCACTCCTGGGAAGGGTTCTCGGGCCCCATGTGGCCTCAGATCCCTTGGCAAAGAGCATCAGTAGTTTTGCTGGGGGGAAGGGAGATGCTAACTCCTGCAGTAGGGAGGGCAGTCCAGAGCGTCAACCGAGCTCAGGTGCCAGTCACACAGCGTGACTGCGGAGTCTGGAGAGAGGGTGAGGGTGCAGTGAGAGGGGGCCGGAGTCAGGGGAGCGACAGATTCCCAAGAGCAGGTAGGGGGGTTGGTGAATGTCAACTGATCAGGTCAGCCGGAGTCTGCTAACCGGCTTTTATCAAAGCCCGGATTCTACTCTGAGGCAGGGAGGCAGAGGCCCCGTCCTTCCTGACAATTGCATTCAAAGGGATGGTCCTCGGGTCCTTGAGAAAGACAGCCCTGGGTGGTGGGAGATGTGGGTACATCTCGGAGGGACAGAGAAAATGTTTACGATTCTAAGCTTTTTTTTTTTTTTTCCCAATAAATGCTCCGTGGAAAGGAAGCCATCCACGCTTGTCGGCCGGAGCAAACAGCACAAGGAATGAAGTGACCCCGAGAGAACAAATCACTTCTCGAGAAGGATGGGTTCTCGTGTTTTTATCCTCAACAGAATCCGAAAAATTTGACGCTGGATTACTTTGTGATGTTTGGGATCTAAGCTGGACACAGTTGAAAAAATGGACGGGCCTCACTAGAAAAAAAAAAAAAATCCCTTCCAGTGTCATCCAGCCAGCGTGTGCATCCTGTAAAAATGCAAAACGGAATGCTGGTGTCTGTCTGGTTTTAGCAATAAACAACATCCATCCGTGGGTGCATCGACTCAATGAGGAGGAGAAAATACCTAAACACCTCATTACGAGAGAGATGCCTTTCTAATAACATTTAGCCTTTTGTGGCTAATCATCATTTAGCAAAATTGTAATACCCACATTACTGTGATTTGTGTGCTAAGAATAATTGTAATGACCACCTGGTGGAGGGGGGAAATTTGATCAGAGCCTCATGACCGCGGAAGTGGTAAAGTTTTAATGTTTTAATTTATGTATATCGTTTTTTTTTTTAATGTTTATTTGTTTTTGAGACAGAGAGAGACAGAGCATGAACGGGGGAGGGTCAGAGAGAGGGAGACACAGAATCTGAAACAGGCTTCAGGCTCTGAGCCATCAGCACAGAGCCCGATGCGGGGCTCGAACTCAAGGACCCCGAGATCATGACCTGAGCCGAAGTTGGCGCTTAACCGACTGAGCCACCCAGGCGCCCCTATATCGTTGTTTTAAAACATGGTCGGAGGATTATTATGAGGCTTTACTCGCATACAACTGATGCTGGCACGACACGGGTTTGAACTGAGTGTGGGTCCACGAATATGCGGATTTTTTTCTATCGCTATATGAATAGTACTATCGATGTATTTTCCCTTTCTTATGATTTTCTTAGTAATATTTTCTGTTTTCTAGCTTGCCTTATTATAAGAATACAGTATGTAATGCATATACCATACAAAATATGTGTGGATTGGCTATTTCTGTTACTGGCAAAGCTTCTGGTCAATGGTAGCTGTTAGTAGTTAAATTTGGGGGGAGTCCAAGGTTATATGTGGATTTTTGACTATGTGGGGAGGGGGGTTGGTCCCCCGCATTGTTCAAGAGTCAACTGTAGTTTTTATTTTTTCATTTTTATTTTTCTTAATGTTTTCAAATTTATTTTTGAGACAGAGAGACACAGAGCATGAGCAGGGGAGGGGCAGAGAGAGAGGGAGACACAGAATCCGAAGCAGGCTCCAGGCTCTGAGCCGTCAGCACAGAGGCCGACGCGGGGCTCGAACTCACGGACTGTGAGATCATGACCTGAGCCAAAGTCGGACGCTTAACCCACTGAGCCATCCAGGCGCCCCATCAACTGGGGTTTTTAAATAGATGATGGCTGCACACTGGGGGGAGGCGAATGTGTTTTTAAGATTTTATTTTTTAGTAATCTGTGCACCCAACGTGGGGCTCGAACCTACAACCCCAAGATCAAAAGTCACACGTTCTGTGGACTGAGCCAGCCAGGGGCCCCCGGGGGAGGCAAAGTTTCACCTCCAAGTCTGTTAGGTTTCTGGCTGGGCTTGAGAAACTGACTTAAAATGGATTAATTAGCAGGAAAAAAGCACTGGGGGCCTTGTGATGAATGAAGACCCCAAGACATGATAAAAGCCTGCGTGCTTTTGTAACAGGTTAAACAAAGAGCGGCAATGGTGGGAAAGAAACTAAACCAGACGAGAGGCTAAAGGGAGATGAGAATTATTTTAACAGATTCTGTTCAGACAGAATTTTCCCCATCTCAACTTCTGGTCCTTGATGATAAGAAAGTTACTTTCCTTCTGGTCTTAGAAGGAAGACGTCTTTCACATGGAGATTTCATCTCCTGCTTTCAAGAAGAGGAAAGAAGGCCAGAGTGTTTTTCTTGTATTCGCTGTTTTCCAAGTGGCTTTAACTCAAAATAATCCTTATGCCAAAGTGGTGTATTTTAGGGTGGTATATTCTGCCGTGCTCCCACACCCATGTTCTTGGCATCACTGTTCACGACAGCTAAAATGTAGAAGCAACCCTTTGACAGATGTGAATGGATAAGCAAAATGTGGCCTGTACTTACAATATTATTTTGGCCCAAAAGGCTGAGTACAAAGGAAGGAATTTTTCTTTCTTTCTTTTTAAAAAAAATGTTTAGTGTTTATTTATTTATTTTTTCAACGTTTATTTATTTTTGGGACAGAGAGAGACAGAGCATGAACGGGGGAGGGGCAGAGAGAGAGGGAGACACAGAATCGGAAACAGGCTCCAGGCTCTGAGCCATCAGCCCAGAGCCCGACGCGGGGCTCGAACTCCCGGACCGCGAGATCGTGACCTGGCTGAAGTGGGACGCTTAACCGACTGCGCCACCCAGGCACCCTAGTGTTTATTTATTTTTGAGAGAGAGAGAGACAGGTGAGGAGGATGGGTAAAAAGAGAGGGAGACACAGACTCTGAAGTAGGTTCCAGGCTCCGAGCTGTCAGCACAGAGCCCCATACACGGGGCTCGAACCCACGAACTGTGAGATGGTGACCTGAGCCGAAGTCAGACGTTCAACCAACTGAGCCACCCAGGTGGCCCCAAAGGAAGGAACTTCTGACACCTGCTCTGACCTGGATGGACCTTGAGGACATTATGCGAAGTGAAATGAGCCAGTGGCAAAAAAACAAATCCTACTGCATATTCCACTCCTGTGAGGGACTGGAAGTGGTCAAAATCATAAAGACAGAGAGCAGAATGGAGGCTGCCTGGGGCTGGAGAGGGCGAGGGTGAGCCAGTGTTTCATGGAGACAGAGTTTCAGTTTTCCGAGATGACACAGGCTATGGGCATGGCTGGTGGGGACGGCCGTGCCACGTTCTGAATGTATTTAATACACTGAACTGTGCACTTAAATATGGAGAAGGTGGTAAAACGTGCCTTGTGTGTATTTTACCACAATAAAAATATTTGGAAAGAGAAAGGGAGGACGGTGGATGTCAACATTCTATTCCACTAGGTTCGTTGAAAAGGATAATGGTAACTTTTTTTTTTTTAAACATGTCAGTATTTAAAATGTGACATTGAATATGAAATATGAATCACATCCTGCCTCATCAGACTCTTGATGCCACATTTTAGAAAACAAGCAGAAAAGGTCCCAGGATGTCTGATGCAGTTCTCTCGAAACCATTCACGAGACCAGAGAGGAAGCAAACTCTCGCCCTTGGGCGGTCGGGGCCCGGGGCTTGGTTTTGCATGGCCTGCAAATTAAGAAAGGGCTCCTGCATTTTTATGGGATTGAAAAGAAGTAAAAAGAAGAATAGTTTGTGACACATAAAAATGGTATGAAATTCAAATTTCAGGGCCCATAAATAGACTTCGATTGGAACGCAGTTAATCTCATTCATCTACGTCTCGTCCCTGGCTGCTTTCCCAGCACGAAGGAAGAGTTGAGTAGTTGTGACACAGACCATATGGCCCGCAAAGCCTGGAATATTTACTATGTGGCCATTTGCAGAAGGTGTTTGCCTACCACAGACTAAGGAAATCGGGGAAGTGGTTCCGGCTCTGCTCCCAACCGTGGACAAACCACTCCAGGGCTCTGAGACTCGGGCTTCTCATCTGAAAGAAACGTGCCACTTGGACAAAGTCGTGTTTGAGTTCTCTATCATCTCTAAAAACTTGGCAAGCTTGGGAAAGCAATGCACACTCAGGTATTAATGGCCAATACCTCCCAGGAGTACTCACCTTTGACAGTGACCCCGGAAGAGGCAGCTTCTTAACCCAAAGAGGTGGGGTGCTACCCCACCATGGGTTGGTGGCCGCCATTTTGGTGAAGGGGTTCTTTCCAGCATCGTCCATTTGCAGTGTTTGTGGTGAACAGACAAAGGTTTGAACAAATCAATCTGTCCAGTGACGAGCATCCACCAACATCCCCTAGAGGCCACTCCTGGTTCGTTCCCAGCCCACCGACTTCCTGTAGAGGCCTCAGGAAGGCCGGGCACATGCAGGACAGAGTGGGCACTTTTCATGCCCTCTGTCTCTGTCTATGGAGAGCTCTTGTTTCATGCTGGGCTTGCAGGGAAGGCGAGGTTACAGGCAGACCAGGGGCAGGCCACACTGAGTGAGGCAGGCCATGCTGTGCAGGCCCCACCCACTCCAGCGGGCTGTGCACTGGGGTCTCCCACAGAAGGAAGGGAGGGCTGGGCGTTCAGGGTCTCCCTCTGACTCCCCCAGCTTCCCCAGCCAAGGTGCCAGCATGCCCTGCTCCCCCATGGGTCAAACGTGGCCCTGCTGGCTTTTGTGGAAGGCCAGTGGGGTGGGGGAGGGGTGACGAACCCAGTGCCAACAGGGTCCTAGTCTGGGTGACAGGCAGCCTTGTCCCATCTCAAAGGGGCCCCTCGTCTGGCTCTCGTCTGTAGCCGATTGTTGAAATTCCAGGTCTGGGGTTGCCAGCATTTCCAAATTTTCTAAAGAAACCGGAAATCTGGAATTCAATGGGAAATCTGATTTCCAAATGTTGGCAGTTCGTTTCAAAAACATTAAAAAACCGAGCTGGTCTCTCAGGAAAGCACATCTATGGGTCAAAATTAGGTTCCAGGCTGCAAGATCAAGGCCTGTGAGGGGGCAAAGCCTAAGCTCTGGACTTGGGAGCCCAGGTGGGCCTCAGCTCTGCCAGTGTGGTTGACTGAGGCCCCCAGAGCATCGATTTCCTCACTTCCAAGGTGGGATGATCGTCCTCACGGGCATCCTCATGAGCGTCCCTCCTTTCCTGACTCGGAAACTGGCCATGTCTCCTGATGACAAGAGAAATGAAGGGGCCGGTTGTAGGGTGGGTTTGCTGTGCTGCCCACCGCTCCATTTCTGGATGCTTCTGGAAGGGCGGGCGGGACTTACCTGGGTAACTGTCTCATCTTGCCCTCTCAGGCACTGCCTTGAGGCACCTCCACCCACCCGAGGAAGCCTGTCAGACGGGAGATGCTTAGATCCCACTGATCGCCACCCTGGGGAGGGGGGGGCTGCTGAGATGGCCCTGATAAGAGTTTTGCAGCGAGGGTGACTCTTTTCCGGTTTTCGTGTGGGCGTTTTCCCCTTAGAGGAAGATTAGAGGTGGGTCCACCACGTTTTCCCTGCCGCAGGTGCCTTGACCGTGATGGTGACCGCACGAGGCCATCCTCGTGGGGCGCAGCCCCGGGTGCTGCCGGGTCGGGGGGCCCGGGCGGGTGCTGGCGGACCCGGGTTTGAATCCCGCCCGCAGAGCAGCGTGCAGAGGGAGGGCCGCTGGAGGAGGAGCAGGATGAATGGGGATGGCACCGAACGGATGAGTGAGGAGGAACGTTTGCTGTAAACCCCGGATGGCGCAAGAATGACTTCTCTCTGCTTGGGGAGTGCGTTCGATCCCCATCGCCACGCCCCAAAGGCTTGTTCTCTAATTCCGTTGCATCTTTTCGTCTTTTTAACCCCAATTAAGCCTAATTAAATTAAGCCTAATTTAATTAAGCCTAATTAAGCCTACTTTAAGCCTAATTAAGAAGTTACTATAGGGTGGCTCGGTCGGTTAAGCGTCTGACTTCGGCTCAGGTCACCATCTCGCGGTTCGTGGGTTCGAGCCCCGCGTCGGGCTCTGTGCGCGCCGCTCGGAGCCTGGAGCCTGCTTCCGTTTCTATGTTTCTGTCTCTCTCTCCCCCTCCCCTGCTTGGGCTCTGTCTCTCTCTCAAAAATAAATACTAAAAAAAACCATTTTTTAAAATAAATAAACGTTAAAATATTTTTAAAAAAATAAAAAGAAGGGTGGTACCCAGGAGACTTTGGTGTTCAGAGGCATCACTCCCAGCTCACGCCGGGCTCTGTGCCTGCAGGAGGGGGTCTTCTAGCTCCCTCAGGTGGGGCCTGGGCTCCTATAGCATGGGTCTCAGTGACAGTGAAGAACAACCCCTGCGTGGGTCTGGGACCTTCAGGAAACCGGTGTGTCCCCCAGAGGGCAGGATGATGGAGGGGTGCACAGCAGGAGCGGGCAGGCAGGAGGGGCGGAGGGAGCGAGAGAGGAGCGAGGCTCAGCCCCTTTATTGTTTTAAATTGGGGCAGAAATGAGGGATGACAGTGACAAACCATTCACAACTTAAAAAAAAACACAACCCTTTTGGGGACACAGATGTTCAGGTTGCAGCATAATCTATTTATAGAAACACCTCCAAGGAAGGAGCAAGCCCACTTTTCAAACAGAGAGACAATTAACCAAAGACCAGCCGAGGCCCCGTAAGAGCTGTTGAGTCTATTCCTCAAAAGGCAGGTGTCCCTGTTGTGCCTGACAAACACTCCAGGGAGCGCCTCGTCTTTCCATCCTTTCCCAGCCCCCCGGGAGAACTCATGACACGGGTCCTGAGTCCGGCCAGACTCTGCTCTGGGTCCTGCGGGTACCCCAGGAACCAAAGGGGGCAACACTCACTACCTGCCCGGAGCTGACGCGGCAGTCTGTGTCTCCTTTTTCTGGGGCCCTCCTCTTGTGATGTGGCCGTCTTGGCACGCCAGGCAGGGGCCCAGAGCTTTCGTTCAATGCTCAAGGAGGATTTATCGGCAGTGGGAGCCATTAGAGAGTCAGTGTCACATCCTGCTCGTCTTCGCATCCCTAGAGATGAGCAGAGAAAATGGCTCATAGTGGACACTCAACAAATATATTAGGGGAAGCCTGGGTCGCTCAGTCGGTTGAGCGTCTGACTTTGGCTCAGGTCACGATCTCACCGTTCGTGAGTTCGAGCCTCGCGTCAGGCTCTGTGCTGACAGCTCGGAGCCTGGAGCCTGCTTCCGATTCTGTGTCCCCCTCTCTCTCTGCCCCTCCCCCCTCACGGTCTGTCTCTATTTTATTTTTGAGAGAGAGGGAGAGAGCGTGAAGGGGGAGGGGCAGAGAGAGAGGGGGACACAGAATCGGAAGCAGGCTCCAGGCTCCGAGCTGTGAGCATGGAGTCCGACGCGAGGCTCGAACTCACAAACGGTGAGATCGTGACCTGAGCCGAAGTTGCTCAACCGACTGAGCCGCCCAGGTGCCCCTAAAATAAAAAGTGACTTTCTAAAAATTAGATATGCCATAAGAAAAATGGGGGGAAAGCCTCACTTGCCGTCTGAGCAGGGAGCAGGGTGGGTGCGGACTAAGAGGGGCAATCAAAACAAGACACTAAAGACTGAGTCGGCTTCATCTGCTCTGTCTTCCTGGGCGGGACAGACCGTGAGGCTGGGTCCTGCCACCTCGTTTCTCACACACTGACGATGTTCTCTTTTCTTCTCCAGCTCCCAGTGGCCGCTGCTGTGTGCCTGCTCCGTTGGCACCTGCTGGCCCTGGGGTCACCGCCTCTGGATTCTGGAAACTTCGGGAGAACTGGATTCAGAGAAGCGAGCCCTACCCGGGCACTTTTCCATTCTAGTGCTGCCCATAACTGTCTCTGTCCCACAGTGAGCTTCCTGAGGGCAGGGACCCTGTCTTCTTTCAGGGCCAGGGCCCTGAGGGCGCCCATTAAACTGTCACGAAATGGGTGTCCCTGAGCTCGTAGCCATAGGACAGGGCTCTAAATACCATCAGATCACAGATTGAGAAAACAACGCCCTTGTCAGCCCTGTGCCAGCTTTTCTCTGACATCAGGAACACCTCAGGCCAGTGGGAGGACGTCCCTGCACCTCCCCTCTGTTGCCCATCCCCACATGTAACCAAGAACAGGCGGGTCTTAGGCTCAGACTCAGCTGACTGATGTATCTAGCAAGAGGAGTGGCGTTGCCCTTGAAGAATGACCTTCAATTTGTAGCGAGCGAAACTGGTTTCCCCCTCACATCGGCAACACAATACTTCCTTTAAATGTGTTTTACATTTTAAAGCAATTTCAGACTTAGAGAAAAGCTGCAAGAATAATATAAAGAGGGGTGCCTGGGTGGCTCAATCGGTTAAGTGTCCGACTCTTGATTTTGGCTCAGGTCACGATCTCACGGTTCACGGGTTCGAGTCCTGCGTCGGGCCCTGTGCTGGCAGCACGGAGCCTGCTCGGGATTCTCTCTTTCCCTCTCTCTCTCTCTCTCTCTTTGCCCCTCCCCCACTTGTGTGCACGTGCATATGCTCTCTCTCTCTCTCAAAAATAAATAAATAAACATTAAAATATATATATATATATATAGGGGTGCCTGGGTGGCTCAGTCGGTTGAGCATCCGACTTCAGCTCAGGTCATGATCTCGCGGTTTGTGAGTTCGAACCCCACGTCGAGCTCTGTGCTGACAGCTCGAAACCTGGAGCCTCCTTCAGATTCTGTGTCCCCCTCTCTCTCCGCCCCACCCCTGCTTGTGCTCTGTCTCTCTCTGTCTTTCAAAAATGAATAAACATTAAAAAAAATTAAAAAAAACATATGAAATTCCTGGAAACTGCTCATTGCTGGATATCCCCTAATGTTAATATTTTACAACGTAATTACCCCCTCCCCCTACCTAACCCCTTTCCCAAACAGAAAATTTTTTTTATGAACCACTTGAAAGTAGGCTGTCCCTTTACTCCTAAATACATCAATATTTTAGTGTGTATTTCCTAAAAGCAAGAATTTTTTCTTCCATTAACCGTAGTTCACATATCAAAATCAGGGAGTTAACACTGATACAACACTATTGTTTTTTGAAGGTAGAGAGGAGTTTATTCTCTTTGTTTTCCTTTATTTTTATTTTTTGAGAGAGAGAGAGCGTGTGGGTGCACGAGCGCACGCAAGCGGGGTAGGGGCAGAGGGAGAGAGAAAATCTCAAGCAGGCTCCACACTCAGCACAGAGCCCCACGCAAGTCTCGATCTCACGACTGTGCGATCATGACCTGAGCTGAAATTAAGAGTCAGATGCTTAGCCGACTGAGCCACCCAGGCGTCCCTGGATACAGCACTATTTTCTAAACTGTAGACATCATTCCTATTTCTCCGTCTGCCCCAGTAATGTCCTTTATAGCGAAAGGAAATCCCAGATCACAGCTTGAATTCAGTTGTTCTCTCCTCAGCTCCTTTGGTCTGAAATATGTCTTGGAACTTTGTATTGGGTGATGTTAGTATTTTTGAGAAGCACACAGTCGATGTTTTGTAAAATGGCTATTTCCTTTACATTTACGTTTTCAAAACTGTGAATCCATCTATAGAAAAATTGCAGGCATACGTAGGACATATCATAGATTCGTTCCAGACCACCGCTGAAATAAAGCGAATCAAATGAACTTTTTGGTTTCCCAGTGTATATAAAGGTTATGTTCATACTATACTATAGTCTATTAAGAGTGCCACGGCGTTATGTCTAAAAATAAAAACAATGTACATACGTTAATTTAAACTATTGCTGAAAATTGCTACCTGTCACCTGAGCTTTCAGTGAGTCCAGTGAGTTATCATTTTTTGCTGGTGGAGGGTCTTGCCTGGATGTTGCTGGCTGCTGACCCATCAGGGTGGTGGTTCGCTGAAGGCTGGGGTGGCTGGAGGCAATTTCTTAAAATGAGACCATCAGGTTTGCTGCGCTGATTGAGTCTTCCTCACCTGAAGGTTTCTGGGCCGTTGTGGGCTTAGTCATTTCCCAAATTTCACTCTTGTTGCCTCTCAAGGAACAGGGAGGCCCCAAGGAGAGGGAGGGAGACCGAAACGGCTGGTGGGCGGAGGGGTCAGAACACGTACATTTATCCATAAGGCTCGCTGTCTTGCACGGCGCGGGTCACGGTACCCCCAGGTACCACAGTCGCATCAAAGATCACTGATCACAGGCCAGCATAGCAACTATAACAATAATGAAAAAGTCGAAATGTTCTGAGCACGACCAGTATGTGACCCAGAGACACGAAGTGAAGCCAGTGCTTTTGGAAAAGTGTGCACGTGAAGACATTTGATTGTTGCTGGGCGGCCAGGAAACCTTCAGTCTGTAAAACACGCACTATCTACGGAGCGCGATACTGAGAATGGCAATCAAATGAGACGTATCTGCGGAGCGCGATGCAGCCAATGGCGATAAAAGGAGATGCGCCCGCATTAAGCAACCAGAGAACAAATGGTCCCCCGATAAAGCAAGACCGTGGAGACACACGGAAAACTGAGGTTTAAGAAATGTTGATGGTTTCGATCAACTTCCTTCTGCCCCTGGCTCCTCGTCCCCTCCGGGGGGGGGGGGGGTTCCGGCCTGGGGGGCTGGGTTAGAGCCTGTGAGTCACGCTGGGCGGAAACTCAGCCTCAGGGGGCAGGCATGAGGGCGTTGGGCTCCCTCCTGGGTGCTGGTCAGCGGCTGGGGGGGGGGGGGGGGAAGGCTTGCTCAGATCTGAACGAATGGTTCATAACATGGAGAATGGAGGAAACAGCCCAACAAGGCAGCAGGAAGACTTGAATGTGGATAGGAGAGTTTTCTGGAAGCAGAGGAAGGTATCTCAGCAGCCTCAGACTCACAGCTATTGCACCCCCCTCCCCTCCCCCACACTCTGGAGTGTTCCCCAGATGTTGGAGGAGCAGGATGGCCTGCCTACTTTGGGTCCTGCGCTAACTATCCCCAGGGTAGGTGGCCTGGGGACAGAAGGCCAAGATGGTCTTGTGTCACCCAAGACCCCACAGGGACCTTCTCCAGGGATAGGCTGTTCTTGCCAGAGCAGGGGTGTGGGTATGAGCTGGGGTGGTCCTGTAGGCTCCCGGGAAGGAGAAGGAGTGAGGGAAATGGAGGAAGCCCTGGGAGGTTGGGGCACTGGTGCAGAGAAGAGGGTGGCTGTCGTGGACGTGTGACAAAAGGTATCGCTACATCTCAGTCACTCAGAAGAGCTGGGGGTTACTGACTCCAGTTATGTTAGCATCTCCTCAGACGAGAGCAGGCCTCCACCTGCCTTCACGCCAGGCCCTGGGGGCGCCGAGCGAAGCCCACGAGAGGGGTGGCCACACCTCAGAGGGGAGGCCTCGGCGGGGGGCGGGGTGGGGAGTGGGACCCCATGTTCATGCTCGAGTAGAGTGTGGCTCACAGGTCCATGAGGGAGAATGTGTTTGCGGGTACAGATGGGGATCATTTTTCTCTCCCCGCTGTGAGAGACTGGAGGGGGTCGAGAAGGGCCTGGCCCCCCTCTGCCGTGGCGGGGCGGGCAGGAGACCCCATAGGCAGAGGGGGTTGCTCAGAAGGCAGTGACGGCTGGAGGATGACTCCTCCTCTCTCCTTCTGCACTTGTGGAGGTGGGGGGCGGGGGGTGAGCCCGGAGAGAAGGAGCCAGGAAGGGACACCTGCCTTCAGCCAGGATAGGGCTGGGGTCCTCTTGGTGGGGCGCAGTCCCTCCCCAAGAGAAGACGCTTCGCGATCCTTCCTGGGCTCCAACCCATCCCGTCTCATTCTCCAGTCCTTCCACTCTTCCATCATCTTTCCTTTCTCCTTCCAGCCTACTGACTGGCTTCTCCATCCGGGTCCTAGCTGGGTGACCTCAAACAAGTCCCATGACTTCTCCGGGCTTCACTTTTCTCACTTGGAAGACATTGGAGATTAGAATATCCTGCTGCCCTGAGAGGCCCTTGAGGTCCAAGGGATGCCCAAGGCTAAGGGACCGAGGACGGTGCCCCGCTCCAGGGGAGGGGGGGTGGATAAAGTCAGCTTTGGCTGCCTGCTGCGACCCACGCGTTGCCTCCGGATTACTTTCCTCTCTGTCTCATCACGCACTCTCTCCCTCCTCCCCGCCTTTGTCTCTCTGTTCTTTGTCTTCCTCTGTTGCTATTTCGGTCCTTCCTCGACGATGCTGGTGAAGGGTGAGCCTCTTTTCATGTCAGGATGCCAGCACCGCGTCAAACTGGTAAACAGCTGAAGGATGTGGTGGGAGATGAACTTTCCACTGGGGCGACTTTGAACTTACCCCTTCCCCGATGGGTCTCCCTGCTCCCCCCGCCTTGTGGAGACTCCATCCCATCTTCGCAAAGCCAGGACGGGGGGTCTGGGGCCACGGCCAAGAGAGGCCCACGCCGAGCAGCCGCACGGGGCCCTGGCCACTTCTGCCCGCCTCCAGGGGAGGGGTGGAAGTGGAGACCGCAGACGGGGAGGCGGGGAGGATGGGGGCCCGAGCAGGGCTTGGCAGATGCACTCTGGGGCTGAGGTTTCCAGTGGAAAAGTTCGGATCCCAGCAAGGCAGGGAAGCCAGAGCCCGTGCCCCTGGGAGTGACCTCAGAGCCACATGCTGCAGCCCAGGGACGGGCCTCTGGCAGGATAATCGAGCCCAGGCCTCCTTCTGGGTTCAGCCCTCAGGGTCCCCCAAATGCCTGGAGGATGCAAATGAGCTGCGAGGCCTGAAGAGTAAGTGGTATGGTGTTCTGGCTGGGCATTCAGATCAGTAAGCACAGAAATGAGCCTTTAGCTTGGCCCGTCCCACCTCAAGAGGCCACGTGGAGGGGGAGCCACGGCCCGGCCACACCATGACCAGCGGACAGCTCTGGCGAAAACTCTGGATCTTTCCGAGCCTTGGTTTCCTTAGCTGTGAGATGGAGATAAATATTAATACCTCGCAGAACATTAATGTGTCAGTACCTGGAAAATGCCCAGAACAGCACCCGACGGAGTACTCAGGAATGGAAGCTGTTTTTAAAATTTTTTTTAAATGTTTATTCATTTTTAAGAACAAAAGAGAGAGAGAGAGAGAGAGAGAGAGAGAGAGAGAGAGGTGAAAGAGAGGGAGAGAGGGAATGAGAGGGGGAAGGAGCAAGAGGGAGACACAAAATCTGAAGCAGGCTCTGAGCCATCAGCACAGACCCCGGTGTGGGGCTCGAACCCTTGAACCTTGAGATCATGACCTGAGCTGAAGTCAGCCACTCAACCGACTGAGCCACCCAGGCATCCCAGGAATGGAGGCTGTTTTATTGTCACTGTCATCATAATTATCACTGTGGCTGGGGGTACCGTGTCAGAAAGTCATCTCCCGTGTATGTGCTCACCCTCCACGTCCTGGGACCCTTCTCCAGCCCCCAGTCCTGGCCATCAGTGTTCAGTGACCACTGAACTGGTCTCCCTCCAACCCACCCCCAACTCACAGCGGTGATCTTTCTAGAGCATCCGTCTCATCTGGTCACTTCCCTGCCTTAGAAACTACTCACGACTCCCCAGTGCCTGTATGACCACGACCGAACCCCTGGCTGAGGTTATAGACCCTCTGAGATGCTCCCCAGTGTTTCTTCCCATGTGCAGTAGACTCCCTGCTCCCCACACTTCAGCCAACACGCTCCACACATGTTGCCTCTGGGAACACCCTTCACTCTCTTTTCTGTCCATCCGACTCCTACTCATCCTTCAATGGCCAATTCATTTGTTCTCTCCTCTGTCCTGCTTTCCCCAGCTTTCCATCAAAGTTAGTGGCTTCTTCTTCTCTGTCTGCACAGCCCTCTGGAGCACTGTGTTGGAGTCACCCATGAAATAGAGATCGTATGCTTGACTAGCACATGGGACAAAACTCAAATATGGTCAACGTTACTCTCAAAGATCCCTCGGGAGAATTCTCTCGCATGCTTTAAGAAGTGAAAAGAAGCAAGGAGCCTAGGACTGTGGGTAGAATGCCATTTTTGGTATTGGTTTTTGTTTGTTTGTTTGTGTTTTTAATAAGCAGGGACGTGGGGGAAGCAAGAGATATTCACAGTTGCTTGTCTTTGTATCACAGAAACAGTACTGTTCACCTGGGAAGGGGGCAGGAGGAGGGGGAGGGCGGATGGGTGGGTAACAAGATTTTAATGATATGCATGTGTATGTTGTTTGCAGTTTTGAACCACGTGACTATTTAAAAGAAAGAAAACGAAGGGGCACCTGCGTGGCTCAGTCGGTTAAGCGTCCGACTTCGGCTCAGGTCACGATCTCCTGGTTCGTGAGTTCGAGCCCCGCGTCGGGCTCTGTGCTGACAGCTCAGAGCCTGGAGCCTGCTTCAGATTCTGTGTCTCCCTCTTTCTCTCTGCCCCTCCCCCACTCATGCTCGTGCTCTCTCTCTCTCTCTCTCTCTCAAAAAATAAATAAACATTTAAAAATTAAAAAAAAAGAAAGAAAACGAAAGAAGGGGAAAAAGAAAGAGGACTGGAGGAAGGGAGAGGAAAAGTAAACGCTGTTAGGAAGGCTCTCCCGTATTTGAGTCTGTCGTGCATCGTCTCCAATTTAGATGTTTCCCCCTCCGGCGCTGGCTGACCCAGATGAAGGGGGGGTGGGGGGTTGTGTTCGGGCCCACTGTGCACGAGGGTTTAGTTGTTAGTAACTAAAGTCTTATCTGATGTGGCAGGATGCCCAGGTGATGAATTGTTCTCAGGGTCCGAGGGAACAGAGGGCCCCCGGCTCCTCCCTCCCGCCTCCCTCCTTCCCGCCGGGTGTTTGTTCACTGAGGGGGACTGTGGGCTCCATCGTTCCTTTCCTTTCTCTTCTGCTGCTGGGCAGATACACTGAAGTTTGTGTGGGTTAAATATGGCCATGGTGGGCCCTCACTGTGCAGTGCAATGGTTGGTTTCACACTGGGGCTTTCGAGTTAGGTAGAAAAGTCGTACTACCTGCCGGGCTGTGTGACCTCCGGCTTGTCACTTAACCTCTCTGGACCTCGTTTCCTTCTTTGTAAATTAGGGAGGATACTACCTTCTCAAAGAGCTCGTAGGAGGATTGCGTGAAATGATTTAAGCCTCGCACGTAGCAAATGCCACTCACCCCCGCCATCGCCATCGCCACCGTATCCACACCGTGGCTACTGGTCTCTGTGTGTCTGCCGCAGAGACCTTCAACTCTGCAAGGGAAGGGCTCAGTCTCCCTCCTCTCTGTGCCTGGTTCCGCACAGGTGCCCGGGTAATGAGTGCGGAGTCCCAGTACCCAGCAGGTGCCAGTGCTGGTGTTTCCAGGCTGGTGTTTCCAGATCTCAGAGCTGGGTCGGGGCTCTGGCTGTGCCCAGCAGTGTGACTCCAGGGGGCACAGGGACAAGAATAGGTTTCCACCGGAAGTGCCATGGTTAATGCTCAGACTCTGAAGCTAGACAGCCCGTAAAAGCTGCCGCTTTTTTAGCTGTGTGACTCCGGCATTTGACTTAACCCGTCGGGGCTTCGGTTTTCTTACCAACAAAACTGAGTTGGTGTGAGAGTTGACTGTCCTCAGCCTCTGATCAGGCGGGACCACCCTTTACCTTGTGAGCGACCTGGTTTCCTGTGCTGTCTCTGCTCGTGCCATTGCATTGACTTGGAATGCCCTTTCCTCTCCTCTCCCAGACAGCAAACTCCTACTCATCCTTTACAGCCCAGCTCAGGCAGCAGCGCCCCCCACCCCCACCCCCACCTCGCCCAGATCTTTCTGGATGGCCTCCCTCCAGCTGGGTCAGGGGCTCCCCAGGCCCCCCCGAACATTCCCGGGGCTCATTCTCTCGCTGGCTTGCAGAGCCGAAGAATTCCTGCCGTGCCTTTGTGCTCAGAGACAGCCCCTCCCGCTGTATCGACGTTTCTGAAATTGGGATGCGGCTGCCACATCCGTTTAACATCTTGGTGTTTCCTCTCCCAGATCCTTGAGGCTTATCGTAATGGTTGGTCTCTGAAGAGTGGACGGTGAGCACACCAGCTTATGATAGGGACGCTTCCCTGCCAGGCTCCCACCCTCTCCCCTCTTCGGATCGAAGCTGGATGCCATTCGGATCTCTGCCTCTCCACTCTGGGCGCAGTCTGGCTCCATAAGGAACCCTCCACGTCCCCCGGAGGCATAGAGATGGCTGCGGAAGGCCAGCTCTGGGAGCAGCCCCCATCACCCAGCGCAGGAGGCCTTGTGGTTCTGGACCCCAGCCGTCAGAAAGTCCCCCTGACGCGTGTGACCCTGGTGCCACCAGGCTGCAAGGGGGCAAGGGAGACACGTCTCAGAGCTTCCCACTTTCTCTCAGACTGGTGTGTGTGGGCAGAGAAGGGGCCGGGGATGGGGAGGTGGCTCTCGTCAGAGAGGAGCCAGAACTCAGAGGGCGTCAACAGCCCCCTGTCTGAGTCCTGGGTGGCGGCGGGGGCCGGGTGGGGGCGTAGGTGGGATAGGGCTGAACTGTGACTTGACTATTAATGCTCTGAGTGACCTTGGGCGAGTCCTTTCCCTCCTGGGGCTCAGCGTCCTCATCTGGAAAACGAGACGGTGCTAAGACCCAGGGATTGGTGGCTGTCTTCTCTTCTCCTCCCCGCCCCCTCCTTTTAAGGAGCTCTCTCACCTCCACTGAGAAAGAACTAAGCCTCTAACCCTTGCCACCAGCTGTGTGGTATCACTGCCATGCCCCCTTTCCAGATGAACTTCACAGCAAAGGCTCAGAGATGCCGAGTGGCTTGCCAGAGGCCACACATGGAGGAGACGGGATTTGAACCCAGGCTGCAAAAAACCAAAAAACTTTCACAAACCACCCTGGGACTCTGTCCCGGCCCACCCCAGCCCTGACTCCTCCCCCAGAAATCCCCCCCCCCACCTCAACCCGAAGGCTGGGGAGGGTTCAGAGGGCCAGAAGGGGGCCATCACCGGGAACCACATCCTGTGACAGTTGCCCTGGGGAGAGCTCGCTTTCTCTCCAAGTCTGGGACAGGTGAACGGAAAACAGGCCCTCCTCAGCCCCGCTGGGCAGGACCCACAGCCCAGCCTCCTGTACCATCTGCCCGCTCTGGGAGGAAACCTGAGCCCCGGGCAGAGCCGGCCGCTGGCCCTTGCCACTGGGCCCAAACCGCGGCCTCTGGGCCGACGGAGGAAAAGGATTCCTCTGTACGACGCCACTCCGCAACCTGTCCCCTCCGGGCATATGCCAGGCTCGTTTCAACTCCCCCGGGCCTGGGAGCGATTCTTTGCCAGGCGGCAGCTCTGAGCGTCAATCACATGACCCTGCCTTGGAAACCCGTGGAGCTACTGAGCCAGCGTCGGCCGAGTGGGGCAGAGAAGAGAGGGACGTAGCCACTGACCTCCCTCACGGGCATGTCTGTGTCCACCTTGTCCCGCCCTCCACACACACACACACACACACACACGTGCGAGAGTTCAAGGACTTGTCACTCAATGCCCCATTTTTATTCAGCAATTACTTTAATCTCAGGACACTCGGAACAGGACACCAGCAGCCGGCCCCGAGCCCTCGGGCCTCTCTCTGGAGGCTGCCGGGACGTGTTTGTGGCTCTGGGTGCGACACTGTATATTCCCAGGCTCCTCGGGGAAGCTCCCAGCAATCCAAGCAGACAGATGGGTGCGAGGTACTTCGCACAGCCTCTGGGCCCCTCCTGCTGCCGTGGGCACTGGTGCCCAGCTCTGGGTCTATGGGGGAGCTGGGCTAAGGCCATCGTCGTAAGCCATGGGAAGCTTAGAATTAGGATCTTCTGTCCAGGGACGGTCACCGAAGAACAGGGCTGTGGCCCAGTGGGCTCCGAGGGTCTCTAGAGGCTGGGCTGGCTGCGGGCGCCAGCACCTTGGTTGTGGGGGAGGGGCAGTCGTCCCGCTCGCGGTCAGCTGGCGGTTCCCAGGAAGGCTGGACTCCGTGCCCGGGCCCTTGCCAACCTGGGCCAGTGGGTGTGCCACCCCCAGCCCCAGAATCCACCTGCCGAAGCAGCCCAGCAGCCTCTGCACATGGGGCGTCCCTGGGCAGCGCTGGGACCGGGACTGTTTCTGTTCTCTCAGCACCTCTGGGCCCGGAGTCGTCGGAGAACCCGGGGAAGCAAACGCATCGCAGACGCCCGAGGACCCAAGAGGGCCTCAGGAGTCATTCAGCTCAGCCCCTCCTTGCAGCCTGCTGAGAGGTGGCCCAGGCGGCTCGTTCATCCTTGAGACGGAGAGCTCACCACCTCTCCGAGGCAGCACCCTCCACCTTGTGGCTGTTTGGGGCCGGGGGAGGGCTGGGCCAGCAGCTTCTGTTTGATGGACGGAGACTGAGCGGTGCGAGGTGAGGGCTTTCCTTGCATCTCTCCGGGGGAGGCTTCTCAGCCCCCTGGGGGGGGGGGTGGCGAGCTGGGAGGACGGGGTGGGAGAGCGGGGGCAGGTAGAGCAGGAGTCCAGCGGAAGGGAGTCACCGGAGCCTCTCGTGGGCCCGGCCTAGGATGCCCCGATGTCGTCATAGTCCTCATTGCCAGTGGAACCAGGCTGGGGCCTGGGGGATCCTGTGTGGCCAGGGAGCTCGGGTTAGTGGGAGGCTGGTCACCGCCCCTCCTGCCGCATGGGACGGAGCCAAGCGGGTCCGAGTCCGCCCCCTCCCCTGTGATGCCGGGCGGTGTGCAGTGATGAGACTGCCGTTGTATGTTCTTGGTCGCGGCCAGCTCCCTTGCTGGCCTGTCAGCCCAGAAGGCAGAGCCTCGTCTGTGCGGGGTAGGGCTGCAGTCCCCAAGCTTGCACAGGACGTGCTGGGCGACCGAGTGCTGGCAGACGCCCGCCACCTCAGTGTCCCCCCCAAGGGACCATCGGCCACTTCTGTTTGAATGCTTCCGCTAATGGGGAGCTCACTTCCTCCCAAGGCACTCTTTGAGTCTTTCTCTGTCTCATCCCCATCCATGTTCCCCACCTCATTTTGCTTCCTTTCTTTTCCCCTTGGGCCGACGGATCCGATGGATCCAGAGCTCCCCCTACGCGTGCACCCGCTGCCCCTGACCACCCCCCCCTTCCGGGACCCACCTCCCCTGCCGCTGGCACCTGGATACTGAAACTGGTCCGTCGAGGGAGGCTGGGGCGGCGGCTGGAAGTTCTGGTACCACTCCCCGGAGGAGGTGCTGGAGCTGTCGTCAGCCGAGGGCCCTGCCGGAAAGCCCCGGAGCCGGTCACTCTCTGCCTGGGGACAGCCAGCTCACGAGCTGCCAGGGCTAGGAGGCCCTCCCGACTCACAAGAGTGACGTCCCTGGCTTGACCGCGAATAAGAAAATGAAGGTCCGGAGAGGGGTGGAGGCTTGCCCAAGGTCACACAGCACGTGGCTGCAGGGCTGGGGCCGGGATCCCGAACTCAGCCTGGCTCAGGGCTTCCGGCTGCACGCTTCCTCCAGCCAGGCCGGCTACGGGATGGGAGGCCGGGGTACACGCAGAGTCCTCCTGGGCCCAGCTTACCTGAAAAGGTAGCCTGGGAGCCAGCCAGCTCCAAGTTTGGGGGCTGCTCCAAGAAGGGGCTCCTCTCTGTAGAAAACACCTGAGGGGTCCACAGAGGTAGCCTGCTACTGGGGCTGTTGCAGTAATCCTCCCCGGAGGACGTGCTGGATCCCCTGTTGCTTTCTGGGTGGCGCTGAGAGCCCAGGGAGGGCGTGTCTGCGACGTAGTGTCCAGCGCTGGTGGGTGGGACCTGAGGGGCACTCGCCTCTTCAAGTCCTGGACCAGGAAAGGGAGGATGGTGAGGAAAGAAGCGGCAATGCATCAAGGGGGCTTTCAACTCGGTCGGGGCCGACATCCCGTATCACCGACTCACCTTCCTCCAGGGGAGGCATCTGGAACCTGCTCTGCTGGATCTCCTCCTCCGTGACCCGGTGCCGCTGGGAATCTACAAGCAGAGGGGTGGTGAGGAAGGGTGAAGGTCCACCTCCTGGTCCTGGGAGCCCGGAGGAGGGGCGGGTGGGCCTCGGGACTTGGGAGGGGGCCCTGAGGCTGAACAGTGGAGGAGGACAAGCCCAGGGGTACCGAGGGGCTTAGAATTTCCCATCACACCCCAGGCTCTTGTCCAGCCAGACCCCAAACCTCAATCGCTAACCAGCACGGGGACAGGCTGCTTCTGGCCAGAGACCCCAGTGCCTCGCGCCTCTCTGGCCCGCCAGCTGCCCCTCCTCCTCCTTAAGGAAATAGGAAGAGTCCTGGGCTCTCCGCTCATGCCCTGGAGACTCTGGGCAGGAAAGGGGCAGGCGGTGCCTTCTAGGAGCACCTAGAACTTTCTAGGAGCACCTAGAACTTTCCGGAGTGGAAGCCTTGCTTACATCCAGTTCCCTGTTTCAGAACTGGAGAGATGTGGATTTGTTGAGTCTTAAGGACTTGAGGGTCTGGAACCTTGCCGTCAGCTCTCTCGGAACCGGTACCCCTGAATTTCCGTCACAATGTCACAGGATTTTGGACTCCTGGTCTTGCCTCTTACGTGCCTGGGCTCAGAATCCCGGGCTCTAAGGATGCCTCATCCCGGTGGCTCCCAAATGCTGATTTGTGGCACAGAGCAGAAGTGGAATCACCCACCTCCCACCCCATAGGCCCTGGTGTGCCGGGTGGGGCACAGACAACCGGTGGTCCCCAATATCCATTCTCCCCTCTGGCCTTTATCTGGACACACAGCTGCTTGGGACAGAGGTTTCGTCTGTCGTCCTCTCTTACAGCTGGGGGGGCTTAAGTTCCAGCCGGGGTGATGTGGGTGGCCGTGATGTGGGCATCTCTGGCATCCTGCCTTTTAGGGTAGGGCATGCCCCACCTTCCCTTCCCGTCCTGCTGCCCAGAATGTGGATGTTGTAGTGAGCCACGCTGGACCATGTGGACAAGGGCAACAGCTTAGGGATTGCACAGCGGCAAGAAAGGAGGAGCCTGGGCCCCTGCCGACTTCTTAGGACGCTGTCATTTGGGGACCTCCGTCACACACAGCCAAACTCTCATCCTCGCTTATATGGTGGGTCCCGGGGAGAACCGGGGAATGTTTGACAAGCTCCCAAGGGACTTCACAACAGGCATGGGATTCTGTGCTCTAACCTCCAGCATTGCATGGGCCCTGCCTTAAGCACTGTCTTTCCTCGTCCTATCCCCAGCAGGCGGGAAGGAAAGCTGGAAAAGCCGGCTGAGAGGTTCAAGCTGGGCTTGCCCGTGAAGGGAGGGGAGGGTGCCAGGTTGATGGGCAGAATGGGACACAGAAGGGGTGTGGGAGAAACCATCTGAATGAATGTCTCTTGCTTGGACTTGCTTGTCTAACACAGCCACAGCCACCTTCCGGTGAATGTCGAGGGGCGGGTCTTAAGACCCCACGTGGCCAGAGACAAACGTGGGAAAGAAGGAAGTTGGAGCCATGGAGAGGTCTCTAGGGTCACAAAGTATTGTGAGAGCCTCAGTGTAGGACCATCTGCAGTGGATCCAGTGGGTAAGAAGGGGCATTCAACCCATGTCATGCGGGGGTCACCAGATGGAACCTACGGAGGGTCCCCAGCCACATGGGCCCTCTCCCTGGTAGGGGCGGGTGGGCCCTCGGGAGCCCAGGAACTCACTGTAGAAGGTGGTCAGGGCCACGGGAGGCTGGGCGCTGAAGTCATAATGCTCATAGTCTGAGTCCGAGCTGGAGTCCGAGTCCTTGGGGGGTAGGGCCTGGACCTGGATGGGCAGCTTGGGAACTGGGGAGAGAGCAGAGTTGGGGCACGGGGGAGTGGTGGGCAGAAAGGCGCAGGGAGAGACAGCAGAGAGTGTGGGTGGGGGGGACCAGAGACAGAGCGGCAGGGAGAGCACGGGGTAGCCCATCTTGTACAAGCCCATCCAGCCTGGGTTTTCCAAGCTCCCCCCCCACCCCCTTCAAACACGGGGAACTAATAACACGTGTTTATTTCACAAGCACGGAGCAGTCACTACATGTCAGGCGCTGTTCTAACATTTAAAACATGATCTCGTCTGGATTCTCGGAACCACTCTGTGAGGTAGGTGCATTACGGTCCCTCTTTTATAGCCGAAGAAACTGAGGCACAGGGAGGTTCTCACCTTGCCCAGAGAAGCGGGCAGTGTGGCTCTTAACCTCGAGACCATAACATTCAGTGAGCGAATGCTCTGGGCCCAACTTGTGTGCTAAGTTCTGTATTCATAGTCTCTTCTCAAATACACGGATACCGTGCAGAGAGAATATGTATATAATTTGGCTGAGTTTTGTATTGCTTTTCCAGTCACCAAATGCTTTCAAATAAAGGTGATTTAATACAGTCATAATGCAATGCGATGAAACTCGAGTTCCTTTACAAGACTTTCAAGAGGTATAAATCCTTACGTTGTAAAAGATGGATGACTGATCTGATTTTTTTTTTCATTCAGAAAAATGAAATAAAATTATGTTCCAGGAAACCTGGATGGGGCTCTGCAGGAAGGCTGATCGAGGCTATTGAAAGAGGCGATAATATCACAAACCTACCAGCCGATTAGCAGGGCAGAACTTTCCTCTGAGAAATGCCCTGTATTATTCCAGAACTCTAAAGCCTAGTCTAGAATGACTGCCTTGGAGGGTCCTCTGCACAATTTGAGGCACGACATGCTCAAGGTCCCACGGGCACCAGTGGGCTGGCTGAGGTCTCATCTCCAACTGGGGTGCTGCTTTGACCTACACAGTTCTGACCCTCCAAAAAAGGATTCCTTTCCTGTCCTCCCCAGCCTTCCTCACTCCCAGGGTGGTGGACATCGTACCTTCTTCTTTGGAAATGGTGATGGGAACATCTTGATAGCTATTGATACCCTCTGGGGTGGTGGTGGGTGGGTGCTGGTCGTTCACCATAATGGGCAGGGCTGAGAGAGGAGAGGCAGAGACGCTATAAGTCACTTTTTGGTCTCTCCCGGTCTAGCTGGTCCTGTGCTCACGGAGATGCCTCTCTCCCCACCTCTCCCTCAAATCCACACGCACGCACACAGTCTAGTCCTCCCATGGACCACTTCCGCCAGGCATGCTGGGAAAATCCTGCCCATCGGGAGGTGCTCCCAGGGGTCTGGGCTGGGTGGCCATTGCTGGATGGTGCTCCATTCTGCTGAGTCCCTTGAGGCCCCCATCCCCCTGAGAAGGCCACACCTCAGGCCTGCTGCTTTCCCTCTCTGGGCCTTTCCTGTGGCTCCCAGAACTCTGCACCTACCGTATTTTCCTTTAACTTTCAAGAAGATGAAGGCTGTGGAGATGAGTAAGCCAAGGAGGAGAATTCCCAGGATGATGCAGAGGATGAAAAGCATTAGTTCTCGCGATTTCCAGGCTTCTGCTTTCTGGATCATAGTAGGTTCTGGAAGCAAGAACCCCAAATCAGAAAGAGGAACGGACATAGACTTCTTGCCTCTCCAGCATCTCTGCAGCCGACCTACTTCCCTTTCGGACTTATCTTCCTCCTCTCTTCTTTTTTCCGAATGTCCCCATCTGCTTTTAGACACTTTATATTGGGAGGTGCCCAAGAAATGTTGAATGAACAATTAGCTGAGTGAGCCTTTCCCCTGGCCACCCGCTCAGTAATCATTGAGTGCCCACTGTGTGCCCACTAGGCTCTAGGGATACAAATACGACATCGGCATCATTGGCCTTGAGGGCCACTGTCTAGTGGGGAGATCAACACGTTGACTCAATCCAATATGGCGCCAGGCTTACTGGGAAGGAGGTATGGGCAGGCATGAGGCCTTACAAGGGGCCTTCTCTGGTAGGGCAGGGTGGGAGGTGGACACCGAGGCTGGCTTTCCAGAGAAGGTGACGTGGAGCCACCTCTGGCAGCGAACAGACCATCAGGAGGGCGAGATGTCCTTTCTGTGCCCTGGATGCATCGTTCCCATCAGACACGTACTCCCTGAGGGCAGAGGTGAGGGCCGTGATTCTGGACCTCCCAGCTCCGCAGCCCTGATGTGACTTCCTGTCTTCACCCCTCTCTCGGTGCCACCCCTGCTAAAAAAGAACCCAAAGCCTGCAAAGAGGCTATAATGAGGCAGGTGCTTGGAGCCCTCGAGAGAGGAGAGACGGGACTCATCTCCTCCTCGGCGTTAGGCCACAGGGCTGGATGAAGGGTAGTGACAGCACCACAGGGGGCTGGTGGGACGCGAGCATCCTGACCCCCTGGCTGGGCATAGTGACTGCTCCCCACTGCCAACAAATTAGCCTCTCCCTGTTCTCATTTTTTCCCCTCCCCTGCATCTGCAAAGGGCTTGACTTGAACCAGGGTGGGAGGTGGGTTTAGCAGCAGGAAGTGGGTGTAAGAGGGAGGCTGGGCTGCGGGGGCCATGAAGAGACCAGTGAATTCGGGCCCAGAGGGACAGGCTGAAGGCAGGGCTGTGGGGCCAAGGGCTAGAGCGTGGATCTTTCTTTGCTCTTTGAAGGCTGATGAGGCTTCCCACCTTGACCTCAGAGAGAGAGAGAGAGAGTATGCGAGTGGGTGTCTGGGGTCCTGGCAGGAGTTCACCCTACAGCCCGTACCCTTCCCAGTGTCCCATTCCCTCTCTGTGCCTTCATCCATTGCCAGTTGTCTGTCAGGGCTTAGTGCCCCTCCACTCCGTCCCCAGGCCCCTGTCTACCTTCCTCCAGTGGAAGGAGGGGACGGCACCCAGCCGGTGAACCCCCTGCCTATCCCGGGGTTGCCAAGGGGCTCCGTGCCCGGACTAAATAATCACGAGAACACCTAATGCTCCGACAGTGCTTACCGTGTGCTCTGCCCTGTTCTAAGTGCTTTAGAAAAATGAATTCACTGGAGACTCACAGCAAAGCCAGGAGAAAGCTACGGCGATTATCATCCCCACTTTATAGTCAAGGGATCTGAGGCTCAGAGAGACTCAGCCCAACATTACCCAGCTAGCAGGGGACACGGCTGGGCTTTGAGCCTCAGGAGTCTTCCTGGAAGTCAGCCAAGCTACACACAGCTGGCGGGCAGACCAAGCCTGGTTCAGATCAGAGCCTTGGATGCAAACTCCGGCCAAATGCTGGCTGGCTGCGCCTTCATCCTGTGAGCGCGAGCTTTTTTCTCCGTGTAAAGGCTCTAATGAGACCTCCCCGATGGGGACACCAGGAGCATCACAGGGCCGGGAACTAATGATGGCAAAGCTTTGGATCGGTGCCTGGGATGTTACTAACCCACTGACTGTGAGCTACACTGGCCCGTGTCAGACCAGGTCAGCGCTGGCTCTCTCCAGCTCTGTTCTCCTGCCCGACAGGAGAGTGGGCTCCTGTCCATGAAATACCAGGATTCGGGAAAGCTGGGGAGCTTACATGGGAGGGAGGGGAGAGGAGAGGGGCAAAAGCACCCACAGAATGGAGCCCGAGGACAGGGAGGGGGTGGAGGGAGCGGCAAGTCCATCGGCTGGAGGTAGGGGACGTGGGAGGCGTGCACCCACCTCCCTGAGAAACCGCACACCCAGCAACACTCACCCACAGTGACCGGCTGAACGCTTGCAGGGGCTTCAGAAGTGGACAGATTGAGCAGACTTCGGGAGCCTGTCAGAAAGCACCGATCACTTACTCAACACGTATTACCAAGCACCTACTGCGTGCCAGTCCTTGTGTTAGAAACTGAGCAAGACAGACAAGTGACCTGGAACTTGGGGGTGCATATGGGTAAGAAAACCTGCCTTTCCCACCCCCCACCCCCCACACTAAGGAAACTTCATGCTGGGAAGTTTCTTGGGTTAGAGTAAGAGGCTGATGGGAAAAGAACGATCCTTTCTTTCTGTAAAATCTGCTACAGACCCCAAATCTCGTTTTCTGTCAAGTCCTGGGTTCGTTCTTCACATTGGCCCCGGGAGCTGGGAAGCCGACATTACGATCACTATCATAATCGCTTGACAGGTAAGGGATGGGGCTTACAAAGTCCCTCGGTGGATATCACCCGATTTCCCAGCTACCCTGCGAAAGGGCAAGGATCGGCAACCACACGGTCATGGAACTGAACCCCCCCCCCCCCCGCCCCAGTGGGTAAATGGTGGAGCTAGGCTTCGTAGACAGGTGTCTGAGCTCCCTCGCGACACCTAATGCCATGTTTCTCTGGGTCTAACGCTCTGGCTTTGTCACAGTTTAACACCTCCGAAATTGGGGCGATGGCATCCATTGTTACAACTGCTGGCGTGCCACGAGTTTATTTTGGCAGCATTGTTGTCCTTTATGGTACATAAAACAATAACTGTGACCTCCCGATGCCGCCTTAGATTTGGCGAAATATGGCAGAGTCCGATTCTTAGTGGGGAAATGAGGCTTAGCGGAAATAAGCGGCACTGGGTGCTCCCCGATGCCTGGCACGTGATCGGGGCCCCAGACTCTGTCGCTGATGTTACTATTAGTGTCTCCCACTGTTATCCTTCGATGCCACCAGCCCTGGGATAGCAGTTGGTTTCATGTCCTTGAGCCAGTTCCGGTCAACAGAGACCATTGCTTAGCATGCAGGAATGTCTCACCAAATATTGGACGTCACGATCTGGGGGCTGGATCGAGGAATCTGGGGGCAAGAGTGCCCTGATTGTTTAGCCGTGTCTCCCTGGGCATGGTAAGGGCAACGGTCCCTGGAAGGCCAGTAGTCGTCATTCCTGACCTAGTCCAAGCCGTGGTCCCTGGCCTGCCAGTTCTCAGGCTTCAGATTCGGGTGGAATCCTAGTCTACATCCGGGGGTAGGTGAGGTAGGGGTGGGGAGGAGGGATACCTGAGCAGAGGACTCTGGCTGCCCTCGACTGTCTGCAGAGATAGGGGTTGTTGAACCTCCAGAAGCAATCGGAGGGGGTGGGCTCCTCCCCTTTGCATGAGTAGTACATTTTCCCCGGCAGGGAATGGGGCAGCCCCTGGAGTCTTGTGGCCACGGTCCCACAGCCCAAGGTCCGGCAGAGCACCTGGGCCTCCGAGGAGTACCACTCACTGTCACACACTGTGCTCCAGACCCCACGGAAATGTACTTCCACCTGCCCCTCGCAGGAGTCGGCGCCCCCAGTCAGGCGCCAGGACTGGTGCTCTGCAGAGGAGAGGTGCGGGGGGTGGGGGTGGGGGCAGAGTCAGGTCAGGACCCTTCGGGCTGAACCCCCCCCGCGCCCCCCCCCCCCAAGCAGGCCTGGCTCATGGATGCAAACACCCTACAGCCAACCAGTCTCCAGAATCCGTGTCCTTCCCCGTCTATATCTGCCCACACATCCCCCGGCGGTCATCTGCTGCATCTACACTGGCCCATGCTGCTCTGCTACTCAAACTGTGGTCCGTGGATCTGCAGCATCGGCGTGGCGTGGGATCTGGTCAGAAACTCAGACTCTCAAGCCCTGCCCGCACCTACTGAGTCAGAATCCCTATTTACCAAGACCCCTTCTCCCCAGCCCCCGTGCCCGCGCACAAGTAGAAAGAAACACTGGCTGGACCAGAGCTTCGTGGCCTCATCTGGAAGGCTGACAGCCTCCTCCGGCCGGCTCCCCTTGCTGCTCTGAACCCGGTGACCGGCTGGCCCCGGGGAAGAGTCTCACCACCGATGTGGCTTCCTCCAGGAGGTGGGCAGGCTTACCCTCCAACTCTGGAGTCCTGGCTCCCTCTAAACTCCACCTGGCTTGCTTTCTTAGGGCGCTTGTCACTCTCTCCCTCCGATGTTGCCTGTCTCTTATTTGCTTGTCTCTTATTTGCTTGTCCCCGTATTTGCGAGGACTCGACCTCGCTCCGGCAGGGGTCATCCCTCCCGGCTCCCAGTAAGTGCGGGTAGATGACCCCCGGCTCACCTGAGCACAGCACGCCGGCGTCCTCCTTGTGACCGCAGTAGCCGTTTCCTGGCAGCCCACGGCAGTCCCACAGGTGGTCCTCGGTCCCCGAGCAGTTCACCTGGTCCCGGTGGATGGGTCCTTGGCCGGGCGCGAAGTGCAGGCCGGGCAGGGCCTGGACCGCCCAGCCGCAGTTCAGCTGCCGGCACACCACGTGGGCGTCCTTCAGGTCCCACGTGTCGTCGCACACCGACCCCCACTGGCCGCGCTCTAGCATCTCCACGCGGCCGGCGCACGGACCGCTGCCGCCCACCAACCGCACCGCGCGGTTCTCTGGGGAAGGAGAAGAGGTTTGTGGGTGGTTGGGAAGAGCGTGGGGGGAGGGGGGAGGGTGGTCCTAGCGGTGGATCCGATGAGACGAGCTGGTAGCTCGGTGGGCAGGACTGGAAAACCCAGTCAGGGCTGAGGACCTAGTGGGCAGACGTGGGGGACTCCACAGGACTAAGGACCTGTGGGTGGGCTATGGGGCCGGTGGGAGGGGCTAGTAACCTGGTGGGCGGGACAGGGGAAATCTCTGGGCTTGCGGACTGGGTGGGCGGAGCTGCAGGCTGGTGGGTGGGGCTAGAGGCCTGGTGGGCGGAGCCCGAAGAGCAGGCGGTCCTCGGGGCTGGAGAGCCGCGCTGCTAAGGGACACAGGGAACCTGGCATATTTATGCACATGGGAGGTAGGGGTAGAGATAGAGGTCCTGAGAGAAAGCAGAGGCGGGACCAGTAGGTAAGGGCTAGAGACCCAGTTAGGACTGGGGAGCCAAGGGGTCAGGTTGGGGACCACAGTGGCGGAGCTGGAGATCCAGTAGGGGGAGAGGTCCGGCGTCCAGATCTGAGGACTTTCTCAGAGCTGGAAATGAGACAGTGCTGCAGTCCACCAGTGTGGGAACCAGCTGTGCTTGCATTGGTGGCGGGTGGCCGGTGGCGGGCGGCGGGGGGTGGGGGGGTAGAGGAAGGGAGCGTCCGGCGGGCGGGCCTTGGGTCCAGTGGCCAGGGCTGGGGACAGGAGTGAGGGACAATGGCTTGAAGGCCTGAGGGTAGGGCAGGCAGGGCCAAGATGACAGTCTACTTGTACCTGCGCAGGTGACCTCAGCTGGCCTCCTGTCGCTGTCGCACGGACGCTCCACCACGTCGCAGAGTGGCCACTCGGGCCCTCTGCACAGGACGGCGGGCGCCAGGGCCAGTGTGGCGTTCAGGGCCTCGCTGGCGTTCCCCGCGCCTGGACCAGGCGGCAGCTCAGAGGGCGGCAGGGTGGGCTGGACGGCTACCCCCGCCCCGCCGCAGCTCAGCGCCCGGCACGCGGCCTCGGTGGCATTGTGGTTCCAGAACGCCCCGCACGCGGGCTCCCACGACTGTCGGATCCAGACCTCCACCGTCCCGCTGCAGTGGCTGCTCCCATTCACCAGGCGGATCCCGAGCGGCTCTCCTGGAAGTGCCAGAAGCCAGCTGAGACCTCCACCGATTGGGACTCTGCAGACCCCAGGGATGGCAGTGGGGGGTGGCGGCTTCCAGGGGCTCCACCGCTGACCTGCTGTGTTACCTCAGACTATACCTTCCTGGGCTCTGGGCCTCAGCCTTCCCATCTGCAGAATGGGGCCGGGCTGGTTCATCCCCAATCCCCCTTTGGGGCCTGACCTGGTTCTCCTTAGAGTCAGGAGACGGGGGCTGAGGGTGACTGTAGAGGTTAGGATGCCTTTGTTCCATCTAGGGTGACAGAGAACCAGGGGTCCAGTCCCCGCAAACCTCCCTCTCTTGCCCCTGTCTCCAGGGCACCCTTGTGTGAAGGAAGGGCAGAGTTCTGGGTGCCAGGCCCTGCCCTTGTACTGTGGATGCCATGCGTCCACTCTTAGGCCCCTCTGCTGTTCTGAGAGTTACCATTGAGGCCGCCATCATGACCTTGAAGCCCTGGAGGATGGATATGGGGTTGGTGATGGGGTTGAAGACGGGCTTCTTGGGATGGTGGTAACCCAGACACCGTCCTTGGGGAGTCACCTGCCTATTTTTGCCCAGGACTACACCCTCAGGATAGGACACAGAGTAGGTGCTTAATATGTGTTGAGTTAATCAAGGACCCACTTGGCAGAACCCCCCCCCCCAAGAGTTCTTCAGCTTGTTCTCAGAAAGTCTCCTTAAAATGCTTACTGAACATTTTGACCTCCCATACGTGACATTTTATTTTAAGGTAAGCCCCTTGCCCAGCGTGGGGCTTGAACTCATGACCTTGAGATCCAGACCTGAGCTGAGATGGGGAGTCAGGTGCTTAATGGGCTGAGCCACCCAGGTGCCCCAAGCATATGTGACATTTTATCAGTGGCCTTTCAAAGATGGCAGTTCTAAGATCTCAGAGGGAAGGTGATGGCGGGACTCAGGCACTGAGCCAGGAAGTTAGGGAGCCTCCCTGATACCCTAAAAGTCTGTTTCCTTTCCCCATCACTCAGGACACCCCCCGCGTGGTCTCAGAAAGCTGGCTGTGTGCCCCAGAAAGATTGTTTCCTTACCTGACTCCAAGGGTTGGGTCTCTGTGCTGCTGGTGTTGGGCTGGCCGGATGGGGTTGGAGTCGGGTGACCTGAAATTAACCAGCAGCGGCCATGGTGGGTGAGTGAGCACAGAGGTAGAGGGCACAGAGGTGACTTCAAGGACAGGGGACACTTTCTGTGGCTACGTGGGGACCTTGACACGACATGGCCCTGGGCCTTGGGCATAGTTGCCTCCATTCAGGGTAGGGAAATTCTTAAGCTTTCTTCTGGGGCATTTTCCACTTCCCCTTTGAATTGTGCAAACGTGCTCAGACATCAGAGTAGAGCAGGGAGGAGTGACTGGGGGCTTTGGGGACACACTTCCTGGCTGAGTGACCATGGATGGGCTACTACCCTCTCTGGGTCAGAGTCCCAGTTTGTTGGCAGTAGCACTCAGGCAGGTATTGTGAGGCTAAAAGGAGTCAATACCTATAAAATACTAGACCTACAGAAGAAGCTCAAATGGGAGTTATTGTCAGGAAGAGCATTGTTGTTTGGAAAACTGAGAAACTCACACCAGGCTTCTGGGTAATCGTTGCATCTGGGGGCGGGACCATCAGACTGCAGAGTTTTCAGATGCGTAGAAACTAACATTTGCCAAAAGCTGAAGTTATGCAAGGTCCTCGCAGATAGTATTCCATTTTCCTCCAAACAGGCAGTGAGATAGATATTAGCGTTTGCTTTTTACAAATTAGGAAAGGGAGGCCCAAAGAATAGAAACCAATCACCTGGCCCAGATGGTACCCCTTTGTCCTTCCAGAGCCCTGTCCTCTTGGCCCCCTGGGGGCTGACCTGTTTGGGCTACACCAGCATCTCCCTGGGCCCTTTAGCTTTTGCTTGGCTCAGCCAATGGGGAGCCCCAGCAGAAGTAGGAGGGAGGGAGGAGCGTGGAGTGGTAGGTGCTTATTCCCCTGGCTTCTCCTGTCCTTGACTCTCTCCTTCCAGGTCTCACTGACCACTCCCTGGTCTTGTCTCCTTGGGTCCAGAGTGGCAACAGCTCAGCCACTTCTGGTTCTTGCTTACCTTATCCTTTGTAAATAGTCTTTTTGTTTTTCTGTGTGTTTTTAAATGTTTATTTATTTTTGAGAGAGAGAGAGAGAAAGAGAGAACACACAAGCAGGGGAGGGGCAGAGAGGGAAGGAGACAGAATCCCAGGCAAGCTCCACACGGTCAGTGCAGAGCCCAACGCGGGACTCGAACCCACAAACTGAGATCGTGACCTGAGCTGAAGATGCTTAACCAACTGATCCACCCAGGCGCCCCCGTAAATAGTCTTTTTGTAAATAAGCCCCTTCAAAGTCTCCTATTTTGAAAGCGCCTCCCGTTTCCTGTTGGGACCCCGACTGATATTGGCCCGAGGCACCCCGCCCCAGCTGAGAAAAAGCAGAGCTTGGATTTGAACAGTCTCCGAGGAATGGGCTCCGTGCTGGGCAGGGATATTCCAGTTTGCAGACGCAGAAAGGGAGGGCTGTGGCCAGGGCCGCTGTGCTCCCAAAGGAGCGCCCTTGCATTCAGGGTCTCTCCCCTGCATTCAGAAGGGCGTGTGCTCGCTGATGGGCCGATGTGGGGAAGAGGCAGCGAGCCTCCTTCGTCCCTTCCTTCTCTTTTGACCCAGTATTGGAGGCCCTGATGCAACCACAAGATGGAGGGAAATGCGGACCCAACTGGAATTTTGTGTAAGAAGTAAACCTTTTTTCCGGTTCACATCCTGGTGCCCCCTCCGAAAAAACATACGCAAACCCTCCAAAAAAAACCAAAACACCCAGAAGTGAACCTCTGCTGGGGTAAGCCATGAAGATTTCACCCTATGTTTGTTACCCCGGCCCAGCCTGGCCTGGCCTGACTGATCTAGGGGCTGCAGACTCAGGCACGGCTGCTACATATTCTGAGAAGCTTCTCCGGACTCGTACCCAGTCGTGCGCGCAGGCGCACCCGACGCTCAGGCCTGCAGACACAGCTCTCCTGTAGGCACCCATGTGGGCCACTCCATCACTCAGACAGAAAGTAATCAGGCCTAGAATTGCCTGTCCTTGCCAGCTCCCTGCTTGGCTGCCTGGCCTGACCCCCTGGGGGGGGAAAGGACTCAGAATTCAGAGCACAAACTCCGTGGCTAATGGAATATTCAGAACCAGGATCCAGACGCCCCGAGGTTAGGACTGCAGAATCCCGGTTCCCACAGCAATGGTCCCAGTGCCACAGAGTAACAGTTTTCAATACGTGTGCCAGGGCCCCGGGGTGGGGAATGGGGTCTTGGCTGTGGCGTGTGTGTGCTTGTGATTGTGGTGGGTGTCTGAGTGTGTGGTTGTGACCATTTGTGTGCAAGCGTCTCTGTGTGTGTGTGTGTGTGTGTGTGTGTGTGTGTGTGGAGGGCCCTAGATCGACTGTGTGTGTCTCTCTGGGTCTGGGAAACCACTCTCGTGTGCAAAAACACACATGCTTTCTGTTAGACCAGAAAACCCTGGAGGGCGGGGCTCAAAGCTGAACCAGCCCTGTGTCCCAGGCTGTCCAACCCCGTGGTTGCTGATTGACTGGCTGATGGAGGAGTGAGTAGACCTGCCAGGTTTTATTTTGTTTTTTTACATTTATTTATTTTTGAGAGACAGACAGAGACAGAGCACATGTGGGGGAGGGGCAGAGAGAGAAGGAGACACAGAATCCGAAGCAGGCTCCAGGCTGGGAGCTGTCAGCACAGAGCCCGACGCGGGGCTCGAACTCACAAACCGTGAGGTCATGACCTGAGTAGAAGTCAGACACTCAACCAACTAAGCCACCCAGGCACCCCTAGACCTGCCAGCTTTAAGGACAGCTGTCACCAAGGCAGTTTATTCATCCTCAAGGGTTTGTTTCCTGTGTCCCAGGCATTTTCCTGCCCCCAATCCCAAGAAGGGATCCTGGCTTTTGTGTTCTCTGAGTCCTGTGCCTGTAGGAACAAAAGAAGAATTTCCCTCCCACCCTCCTCGCATCCAGGCCTCGGCTGGCACGCGGGGCCCAACGCAGCACCGGTGCGTCCCAGGCATCATTGCTGCCTTTGACTGCGTTTCACACTTTTCTTTGCATTTGATTCACTTTTTGCTGGAGTAAATTTATTTGAAAAGGAACCATTACCTTTTCCCGGGAATCTGCTCTACAGCATTAAGATACTCAACTATAAAAGTGTTGATTGCGGTGTCTTGGATGGCTAATCACTGGACACAGAGTGAATGCTCATTCGTTGGGGAAATGGAATGAATTATGGCCCATTTACAGCATGTCCTCTGATGCTGCCTTTATAAAGAATGAAATGGACACACACCGGTTGGAGGGGTTTCCATCCTGTGTTGAGTAAGGAAGCAAGATGCAGGGAAGGAGGTGTAATGTGATACAACTTTGGTAAAGCGATGGCCAAAAAGAAAAAAAAAACACCTTTTATGAACTGGTACGATTATATGGACACGGGCAAGAGTGTGGGGGGAAAGACAGAGGGGGCCAGATTTATGGGCGTGTGACCTGTGCATTCACAGGCCCCCAACTCAGAAGGTTCCTTGGACGTGGTTCAGTGCTGTCTCCATCCTGAAATTCTTAACAGTTTTTTAACAAGGGGCTCTACATTTTTCTATTGCACTGGGGGGAGGGGGGCCTTCACATTTTGTAACTGGTCCTGGGGCCGAGCCGTATGCTGGTGGGAGAAGTGAGGGAGAGAGAGAGAAAGCAAACAAGAAGGAGATAAAAGGCTGTATTTAGGAAACCATGTGTGCTATGAATGCATTTCTATAAAATCAGGTACCGAGGTAGACGTGCACAAACTTGGCGAATATAGAGCACAAATGGACTTTTAGTACGGCGTGCCCCACATGGAAGCTAACTGTGAAACTAAGTGTACCAAAAGGAAAGCCACATGAGAAATATTAAAAGACGCGTCATCATCGAATAAAGACGGTCTCTTTGATAGGTTCAGAAAGAATGACAGAGCCTCGAAGAGAAAATCATTAAAATAATTGAATCTTTTTCTTCCCACGCGGCTCCATGTTATTGGATACTAAACTCGGTTAGGCTGTGTGCCCCACAAAATCATCTTGAGTTGTGCGCCCCTCCCCGTTCTGCAAAAGTATGGACCCACAGGGATGAGAGATGGAGGGGAGGGCTCCGACTGGGGGGAGAAAAGCTTACCCCCCCCAGCTCAGGACGACGGACAGCAGCTTTTCCAGACGGCCCCGAGCAGAACGGGCCAGGACCCTGGACAGGGTAGCCAGGGGAAGATGCCAAGGGAACGTGAAATGTAGGCGACCGAGGACAGGAAAAATGAAGAGTCACCTTGCCTGGAGGCTGAGAGACACTTGTCCTCCTCTTGTGTCACCCAGGCCCGTGGGACTCCCTGGGGCTTGGAGAGCTGGAGGACATGGAAAAGGAAGAGGCGTAGACACTGAAGGAGAGGCCGAGGCCCAGTGTCAGAGCAAGTGGGGGAGGGGAGCTGTCAGGCCCCTTCGGGGTCACCAGAACACCGCCCTGGGCACGCCCGGCACACAGGGTGAGAGAAACACCAGCTGAAGGCTCCAAAGATGTGCCGAGAAAGGCATAGACGTAATAAGTGTTTGCCGAGAGGATGATGCTGCAGGGCCGGGGTTTGGGGGAAGGCAGGGTGGAGACGGAGGGCTACAGCCACGTACGTGGAGGGGGCCCACAGAGAGAACCAGCGCGCAGAGGGCAGCATGTGTCGCCTGCCACAAGCACATTGTTTTCTTTTTAACATCAGTATAAAGTGTCATGAGCCCACATCAACAGCCTTGAGAACAACAACAGCAAAGCCCTTTTGATCCAGTCATTTCGTTTCTGGAAACCTGTCCTAAAGAAGTAATCTGGAATACTCCATAGAGATTAGAGGCCATGTGTCAGAATTGGAAAGTTCTAGATTCCTTTCCCCACCTGAGCCCTTTTCTGTTGTTGTTTTTTTTTTTTCCTTTTAAGCGAGTGTGAGTGGGGGAGGGGCAGAGAGAAGGAGAGAGAGAATCCCAGGCAGGCTCCGTGCTGCCAGCGCAGAGCCCGATGCAGGGCTTGAACTCACGAACCGTGAGATCATGCCCTGAGCCTAAATCAAGAATCGGAGGCTTAACTGACCGAGCCACCCAGGTGCCCCCCGAGCCCTTTGCTAACTGTGCGATTCAGGCAAATCATTTAACTTCTCAGAGCCTCGGAAATTCCCTCTGTAAGACGGGAGCAAGAAGGACCCCCAGTGCAGGCTCACCGTGAACATGGAAATATACGACACACGTTAGACAAAGCCTTCCCTTCCCTTGTTTCTAATAGGAACAAAATTTACAGTCCTCCAAACTGGGGACAACTGAATTGTCTAAAAGCAACTGGCGGATCGGTTAGGAGGATCAACAGTAAAAATATTTGCAAAAAGATATGCACAAAGAGTTTTTAATGATGTGGGGAAAACTACAAATACTTTGGGCTCTCCCCTCTGGCCCCCGCCCCCACCCAGCCCGGTTTTAAGCTTCTGAAGGTCTTCTGAGACCCAGAAGGAGCCCGAGTTCGGTCCCCCATTCTGTCCTCTTCCTTGAACCCTGGACTTTTTCCCTCCGTGGCCCCAGTCACATGCAGTTACGGTGGTTTTAGTGATGTGCTGTTGATTCCCATCAGGCCCGCTGGATTCTAAGGGTCACAGGGACAGAGATGTTCCATATCCCCGACACTTGGCACAGTGCCTTGCCCAGAAGAGATGCTAAAAGGATATAAATAAATGAAATGTGATCTCTACTACAGAAAAAAAAAAAAAACATAGGAAAAATAAAAAACATTAGCAGGAAATATGCCCATACGGCGAGTTTTGTTGTTTTCTCTCTCTTTTGGTTGCTTTAAATTTTTAAAATCTTCTACGACAAATTAAAAATTAAAGGTCTCCAAAGAAACAAGCGGGCCTTTTTTTCGGGGAGAACATGTGGTGGGCTCGCAGTACTAATACAATGAGTTTTTTTAGTGTTCGTTTCTTTTTGAGAGAGAGAGAGTGCGAGCCCAAGTGGGGGAGGGGCAGAGCTGTCCGCACAGAGCCCGACACGCAGGGCTCGAACTCATGAACCACGAGATCATGACCTGAGCTGAAGTTGGACGCTTAACCGACTAAGCCACCCAGGTGCCCCCACAATGAGTTTGAAGCCAGCTGTCCACTCATTCCGTTCACCCGAGCCTGTGGTGAGGGTCCGGCAGACCACATGGCCAGTGTCGCCGTGTCAGCCAGAGCCACACTCACGCCTGGAGGGGAAACAAAGAGCTCGTGTGCTCCGTGGGTCAAGCCGTTTCTTCTCTGGTAAATGTCAGGATTGTTGGGGGCAGAGTGGAGGGGTCACACCGGGGCTGAGTGTTAGAGGAGGCAGGTCCGGGCTGATTTCTATCATTAGCTTTTCTGTGTCACCTCGGATGGGTCTTTTATACTCCCCCGGACCTGTTTTCTCACTTGCAAGACAACAGACTGATAGCTTTCTGGTCTCTTCTAGTCCCTTCGATCCTTTCATTATAATTAGATAAAATATATAATGAAAGGCAACTCTAATGAACACTCACTGTATGCCCCAGAGATGATGAGTATTATCAATGCGCTTTAATCCCATGTAGTATCTATTCGAATCCTGAAACTATCCTATGAAGTGGGAACTATCAGCCTCCCTGTGTCATCACAGAGAGAACTGCAACACAGAGAGGTTAAGCAAATCACCCACGGCCACCCAGCTGGTCAGCATTAGAGGCAAGCGTAGAGCCTGGGCAGTCTGGCTTGAGAAGCCACTCTTAAACCACTACATCGTACGACTTCCAATATCCTATCGATATAAATGGAAAATGTGTCCTGTGCTCTCAGTCTATCATTACAGGGGGCGGTTCATCATATGCAAAGAGTTCGTATGTACCAATGCGGCAAGAGGAGTAGAAATCTGGAGATGTTAGAGATCCTTTTGTCCAAAATGGAGAACTGTGTTGTGCTGCACTGTCCGATACGGTTGCAATTTTCATTTTATTTTAATGCAATTCGTTTAAACGTCATCTTACAAACTGATACTTGATCCAGTCGTTGGAAAACTTCAAAAACCGTTCGAGCTGCTTAGATACATGAACCTACCTTTGCCATAGCGAATTTTATGAAATCTGAATACAGATCAAGTACCCGCTGATGAAACTTTAGGGTCCAGACTGAGATGGGCTTTAAATGCCAAGTATACACCATATTTCGAAGACTTGGTAAGAAAAAAAGTGGACTGTGAAATAGCTCATTAATAGCTTTTTATATTGACAGCATGTTGAGATGATATTTTGGACATATGGGTTCAGTAAAATATATCATTATGTTAACTTCATCTGTTTTCACCTTTTTAAAATGTGGCTACAGGACAATTTAAAACGACCAATGTGGCTCACATCCTATTTGCATCAGACAGCACGATGTGGGGGAGAACATGGGCCTTGCATCCACAGGCTTGGACAGGAGACCCAGCCCTGCCCTTACTAGCTATTTTTTTTTAAGTTTATATATTTATTTTGAGAGAGAGAGAGAGCACGCGTGCATAAGTGGGAGAGGGGGAGAGAGAGCGAATCCTAGGAGGGCTCTGTGCTGTCAGTGCTGAGCCTGATTCGGGGCTTGAACTCATGAACCATGAGATCGTGACCCCAGCGAAAACCAAGAATCAGATGCTTAACTGACTGAGCCACCCAGGCGCCCCTTCCAATACTTTAGAAGAACTCATTTAATTTCATTTCATTCCCACAGCAAGCCCGCAAAGTGGGGACACTGAGGCACAAAGACGTTTTGTAATTTACCCAGGACGACACGGTGAGAAAATGTCGGAGCTGGGATTTGGACCCAGGCTCTCTGGTTCCAGAGCCCACACTGTCAACCGCTCTACTCCACTGGTTGGAATCCAGGGTCCTGGTTTCAGCTTCAGTGACAGTGCCGGGGGCAGGGGAGTGGTGGGGGGGGGGGGGAGTGGAGTCGGGGGGGGGGCAGGGAGCTCTGACAAGCCAGGGGATCTCCCAAACTCCTCCCACCTCTGCACCGCTCAGCAAACCCTGAACTCAGACATGAAAGCTCCCCCCCATAATGGTGGTACAGCTTCCGGGGGTTAATTTCCGAAAGGGGTCCTGACTCCCAGGGTGAGCTGCCACCGTGAAGAGACCATCCTTCCTGGGGCAGAGGCTCCTGGGGTGGCATTTGTCCCACTGCCCTCATAACACGGAGGACACAAGTCTGCCGGCTGAGCCACGAGCTGCCCCTGCCCCTTCCCCACCAGCTCCCCAACCCAGGCTGGGTCCTGTACTGTCTGCCCCCCCACCCCCGTTTCTATTGTGAGGAGGGAAAGGGACACTTAGAAGACCAACCACCAGTGGAACCGGGGTGGGGGTGGGGCGGGTATCGGGGAAGCAGCCAGGAGAGGGGGGGTGGCCGGGACTAGGCAACTGGTTCTCTTTCAAGAAATTCCCTGGAGGTTGTTACTGGGCAGCGATCCGCCGAACGGCTGGACAGAATAAAGGAACAAGCTACAATTCCATTAAATTTGGAAAGAAGCATGGTGCCCGTTTACACAAGTAACTTGCAACCGGAGGCAGAGCCAGTAGCTGTGTTCTGTCTTCGAAGGGACTTGGGGGGAGATTGTGACATCCAGTCGGGCTGCGTTTACTTTGTCAGGAGACCGAGGCTGGCCCAAGGGCTTGGTGGGACAGCACAACCCTCGCTCACTGGTGTCGGTGGCTGTGGTGAACAGACCAGGCTGTACCCGCTGGGAATCTCTAAGTCCAAGAAGGTTGGGGTGACCTTCCTCCCTTTGGAACCTATAGAGAAGTTAGGGGGCTCCTGGGTGGCTCAGTCGATTAAGCATCTGACGTTCGGTTTCCGCTCAGGTCATGATCTCACAGTTCGTGGGTTCAAGTCTTGCATGGGGCTCCTCACTGACAGTGCGGAGTCTGCTTGGGATTCTCTCTCTCTCCCCCTCTCTCTCTCTGCCCCTCCCCCCACTCAGTCTCTCTGTCTCTCAAACTAAATGAACTGAAAGAAACAATTTTTCTAATTAAAAAGAAAATGTAAGGGGAAGTCAATGACTTGGGATTTTGGCTTTATTTTATTTGACCGGCGTTTTTGTTTGATTTCACTCTCTCCACTTCTACCTAGGAAAATCTTGGGGACACAGAGGAAACTCAGTGCACACGCTATGAACTGGACCTTTGTGTCCCACCCCCCAACCCACCAAATCTTTATATTGAAGCCCTACTCCCCAGTGTGATGGTTCAGGAGGTGTGGTGCTTGGGATGCAATTCGGGTTAGATGAGGTCATGAGGGTGGGGACCTCCTGATGGAAAAAAGAACAGGAGACAGGCACTCTGTCCCTCTGCCATGTGAGGACACAGCAGGAAGGGGGGGCAGCCATGAACGAGGAAGAGGTTCCTCACCAGACACTGAGCCTGCAGGCACCTTGACCTTGGACTTCCCAGCCTCCAGAACTGTGAGACCACGTTGGTACTTTGAGCCATCCAGTCTGTGGCATTTGGCTTGGCTCTAGCAGCCCAAGCTGAGACAGCACATGATTGATGGGAGTTCAGAGCTCCAGAGGACTCCACTCCCTCAGGGCAGAGAACATCCAGCCTTTTTAACTTTCTTGCGTCACCCTGTCACACGACAGAGGATGTTCATCTGCATGACCCCCTCCCTGCATACCCAGCTGGAATTTCTGTCCCCTCCATCGCCACATCCGATGGCCATTCATAATTTCCACCGAAAGGGAAGCTCAACCATAGGAACAACTCAACATAACCCCACTTTGGGGCCCGTTAGATTTCTGGAAGTCCCCCGTTCTCTCTCTTGCTCAAGAGAGCGAGGCTGTGTGAGTGACACTGTGCCGAGAGCTGAGAAATGAGTCTGTGGCTGGCCTGCGTTCAATTCCATTCACACCCGTTGACCGCTCGCCACGTGCCGGGACGGGAGCAGGTGTCAGGGACACGAGCGTGTAACTGGGAAGGTCTGTGGGTTGCCCTCGAGGGCTGCGGGGAGAACATACGTGAAATGCCTCGGATGTGGTATCTGGAAGCTGTCGTGATGACCCCCCCATCCTGAGGCTTTGGCCTACTTTCTCTTGTCCGGTGCTGAGTGGATACGGGGGCGGGGGGGGCATCTGGCCGTCGATTACACGTTCCGTCCCAGACACGAAGACGGCTCTGAGGGGCCCTTCAGCCTTCTCTGCAAAGGGGACAGTTCCAGCTCCCCCAAAGACCTTCGTTATTTCCTCCTTCCTCCCCATCCCTCTTATGAACCTCAGCAGAGCTGCCCCACACTCACATTTTGCTGCCCCCCTTCCCTGGCTCTGCAAGTCCTAGAAATGTTCATTCCGGTGGTCCTAGAGACGAGACGGGGCCTGCGGTTGCCATGGTAACAGGAGTTCCTCCAAAACCAAAGGGCTCCCGTGGTCCTGACCCCACAGGCGCCTCCGCCAGACCCTACCTTCTGGGCCGCCACCGCCCGGTGAGACGAGACACAACCACCCATGGAGAGTCATGAGCAGCTCCATACTAAGCCCAAGGGGTGACAGAAGGGATGTGGTTCCAAGAGAGCCCAGCAGGCCAGAGGCACTGACTGGCCTTTCACAGGTCCCACCTGCTCGATCCCCCATAAGAATTCAGACCACTGAGTGCGCGAGGCAGACGTCCGGTCCCTCCTCTAGAATTCTGATTCTAGTAGGTCTCGGGTGGGGGGGTGTTTGAACCAACCCCTGCCCGGGTTTGGAACCCAGCTGCCTCCACGCCATGGGCGTGTTGGGCCAATCTCGTTATATGCCAGCCTTGCTTCCCCCACCTCACAGATGTAAATGTCTCGTGTGACTGACGTACGATCACAAGAGAGACCCAACGCTGGCCCTGGTTAAGTACTCAAGATCTTGCCGGGTCAACGAGTATAAACGTGTATATGTGATAGATGTGTGTGTGTGTGCACATGGGCATAGGAGGTGGATAGAGCGGATTATAAACACATCACGCAGGATGGTCACATCGTTACACATATAATGGATCGAAAAATGGCCAATAATACCTCAAAAAGCTGAAGATGTTCAGACCTTGACCCCCAAACCTATTCCTTTCCATACATATCCTAGAAAAAATTATCTGGCATGTTCACATGCAAACATCCACAGGGATTTTTACTGCAGAAAGAAAAATTAGGAGTGGGGCGCCTGGGTGGCTCAGTCGGTTGAGCATCCGACTTCAGCTCAGGTCATGATCTCACAGTTCGTGGGTTTGAGCCCCGCATCGGGCTCTGTGCTGAGCGCTTGCTCAGAGCCTGGAGCCTGCTTCGGATCCTGTGTCTCCTTCTCTCTCTGCCCCTTCCCCACTTCGCTTTGTCTCACTCTGTTTCTTTTTTTTTTTTTTTTTTTTCAACGTTTATTTATTTTTGGGACAGAGAGAGACAGAGCATGAACGGGCGAGGGGCAGAGAGAGAGGGAGACACAGAATCGGAAACAGGCTCCAGGCTCTGAGCCATCAGCCCAGAGCCCGACGCAGGGCTCGAACTCCCGGACCGCGAGATCGTGACCTGGCTGAAGTCGGACGCTTAACCGACTGCGCCACCCAGGCGCCCCTGTCTCACTCTGTTTCTTAAAAAATAAATAACTGTAAAAAAAAATTAAAACAAACAAAAAAAAAGAAAATTAGGAGTAATCTAACAGCCCACCAGCAGGAAATAAAGATACTGTGTTATATTCATAGACTGGATTATTTCGCTAGAAGCATGAACTAGATCTTTATCTATCCACTTGGATAGATCTTGCAAACATAATATATTGAATGAGAAAAGTAAGTGTTAGAACAGCCTGTCCAGCATGCTAACACTTATATAAAATATGGCACATGTGCCCATCCATTGGGTATTGATACATTTTTGTGTAATAAAAATATGAAAGCACGGAAGACAGTGATATACATGTCACACTTTGGAGTGTGTGAAACCTCTGGGGAAGGAAGGAAAAGAATAATACGTATTTCAACAGTATCTATTTGGTTTTCTTTCTTATTAATATAGATCATTTTGCCAAATGTAGCAAAAATGGAAACATTTCTTGTTTGTTTTTTTTTTTTTAAATGTAAACATTTCTTTTTTTTTTTTTTTTTTTTTTTTTTTTTTCAACGTTTATTTATTTTTGGGACAGAGAGAGACAGAGCATGAACGGGGGAGGGGCAGAGAGAGAGGGAGACACAGAATCGGAAACAGGCTCCAGGCTCTGAGCCATCAGCCCAGAGCCCGACGCGGGGCTCGAACTCCCGGACCGCGAGATCGTGACCTGGCTGAAGTCGGACGCTTAACCGACTGCGCCACCCAGGCGCCCCAATGTAAACATTTCTTAAATGAGAGTAGTGGGGATGCAGAATCCGAAGCAGGCTCCAGGCTCCGAGCTGTCAGCACAGAGCCCGACACGGGGCTTGAACTCACGGACCATGAGATCATGACCTGAGCCGAAGTCGGATGCTTAGCCGACTGAGCCACCCAGGCGCCCCCCGTTATTTTTAATAGAAGTCTGTATAAGTCGCCTTACCTCCGCCCACGTTTCCAGGGTCATGCCCGTGGCCAGGCTCTCTCTGGGCTCTACTGTAGAAAAGTGGAGGTGAGGGAGCCCCAGGCCAGCCTGCAGTTTGGGGTCCAGCTGGGAGGCCCAGGTGGCAAGAGTTGGCTAAATCCTGTCTCTCTGGCTGCACAAAGGGTGTCCCCAAGGAACCCTGAGGAGGGTGAGTCTAGAAAGTTCCTGCAGGGGAGGAGGATTTGGGCGAGGCCTTGATGGTCAAGGAGCGTTTTACTAGGACCGGGTGAGCAGATGCACATTTACCAAGGGCTTCCTCTGTGCCGAGTGCTTTCCATACGTTATTGTACAGAATCCTCATGACAACCCGGTGAGGAAACCCGTCTTCCTGACAAAGAGGCTCGGAGAAGTTAAGTTACTAGCCCAAGGTCACAAAGCTTGGTGTTGACAGACCCAGAATGCAAATGCAGGTTTGCTCCCCATATTTATTCTTTCCATGACTTCATGCGGCATCAGCCAGTGAGAGGAGGCAGAAGGGCATTCTGGTCGGGAGTATGGCACGAGCGAAGGCCCCGGGGCAGGTCAGGGACTGGTGTGTGAAGGCAGAATGAGATTCAAGAATAAAATCCTCCAGAGCATGGCCCCCTGTGCAAAGCTCAGGGCTAGGTTTCTGGGTTTCAGTGGAAGCCGAAACCCTGCTGGGCTGCACAGGGTTTTCCAGGGGGCCTGTCCCCACCCACTGGCTCTCTGGAGGGACTCTGGTTTGAGTCTCTGAGAGCTGCTGGAACAGCAGTTTCTGGGTGAATGAAGCTTGAGTGTGGGCACGGGATGAAAATCCCCCCAGCTCCTAGAGGCGGTGCTAACACCTTTCTGAGGGGGCCTAAAGCCCCCTTAGGAAAAGGGCCCCCCGGATGTCAGGCACCCAGAGCTGCTGGAAGCCATCGGCATCCCTCTAAGGAAGGAACCAGGGCCCCTTCCCGAGCACGTGACTTCAGGCTGGGACTGGAATGTCTTGGGGGGAGCGGGGGGCGGGGGACAGAATATCACTTCAGATCCAGTCCGAGCCCACAGTCTTAGCCGCCAGGCCTCACGGTCGCCCCACGCTTCCCTCCACAAGTCACACGTAGGCTTGCTTTTGAGGGGGCTCAAAGTCCTTCCACGTTTCCGCCTATCTTAACCCTTAGCCAAGAAGGTGCATTCTTTCGGTCCTTCGTTCATTCCTCACCGTTGGCCAGGCTGTGCGCACATCGCGGTAGGGCTCACACGTGTACTCATGGCTCAGTACAGTCGGGGAGAATTTCTATCCCAGGGGTCAGAGCAAAGTGCTCTAGGAGAAGTAGAGGTGGGTGGGAATAACTTGGACTCCAAAGAGCAGGGGACCATCAGGAGGGGTCTTAGAGGATGTGTAGGAGTTCTCAGGGATGAGAAAGTGGTGGGGAGAGAGAGAGAGAGCCATCCAAGCCTTGGACAAAGGACTCGAGAGACCCAACCTGCACCTTTCCAGAGGTGAGTGGGCCAGGAGGAGAGATCACCAAGGGCAGCAACAACCCATTCCTCTGTCTGTACCCGCCTCGTTCTCCCGGCCAGTGGCCTGGCCTCACAGGCCTTCCCATCATTCTCTGCCAAGGTGCTTCAGCCCCGATTTATACACCGGAAAGACATGCTGCTTTCTCAAGCCCCTGCTCCCAGTGACGGCTAAGATCTCTGATCTGCGCCTCTCCCCAAGCCTTTAGGCTTCAAACCAGGATACGCAGAGGCCCGGCTGAATGTTTGGTCAGTACCAGAGTACGATGGGCACTTGGCAAGTTCGGCAGAGTTTTGGGGCGGGCGTCCCAAGCTCCGGCCACCGGCACCCACTGCTTTGGGGTGAGGGTCTGGCTCAGCCAACGGAGCCACCGCTCACTCCCAGCTGTGCTCTGCCCTCCCAATCCACTCCTCTGGCTTGTGACTTTGTTTCTAAACTCTCAAGTCCTGGGGAACAGAGAAACCAAGAAGCCACCACCAGAGGGTTGGACGTCTGTGAGCCCTGGAGTCAGACCGATGTGGGTCCAAGTCCCCCTCTTCCTCTTCATACCAGGAGCTGGATTTCTTAGCCTCTCCGTGCCTCGGCGACGCTTCTCCAACGTGAATGAGGATGGTCATGTCACCTCCCTGGAGCAGTCAGGGGGATTAGCCTATAAAGGGGGCACCAGAGGGCCCAGCTTGGGGTTTCCGTGCACACTCCCTTACCGCGGTCTGGGAGCCCCAGAGACCCCCAAACTGAAAGTGTTTTCATAACTCTGTTGGTGGTGGCACCTGACCTTTACCGAAGCAAGGTCTTTGTTTATTCCGTGTGGTGTGGACAATCACACATTGTTGCTGCAGATATATTAATGTATTTGATGCCAGTGGCTGACCGGGCCCTGCCTGAGACCTGACAAAGTAGAGAAGAAATCCAAACAGTCTCGGTTCTGAACCACACCCGGCCCCACGGATTCCAGAAGGAGACAGAGGACCCAGAGCGGTTTTCTGTTTCTCTCCCGAAGGAGTAACTGTGCAGGTCAGTCCTCCACATCTAAGGCCACAAAAGATGCCCTAACCTCCCCCTCCCCTTCCCTTCTCCTCGCCTCCCCTTAAAGGAAACCCTCCTTAGAAAAGGAGATTGTCTATAAATCAATAAGGAAAAGGCAAGTGATGGGACACTGGGCAAGCGGCCTGGATAGGCACTTCACGGAAGCGGAAACACGCGGGACCCATAAACTCATGGGAAGTATCCAGCCTCACAGTCATCAGAAAAATGCAAAGTAAGGCCACGGGAAAACGGTATCATACACCCACAATTGAGAAGTGGGGTAATGCTGAGTATTGAGAATGGGGGTCAGCAGGGACTCTGTAGATTGCTGGCAGGAGCCGAGCCCACACAACGACTTTAAAAACATTTCCATAGTCATGACCCAGAAATTCTACCCCTGAGTCTCTCTCTCTCTCTCTCTCCTTCTCTCTCTCTCACACACACACACTCACACACACACACGCACACACACGGCAATGGGTGGAATTGTGTCTCACCAAAAAAGATATGTTGGAGTCCTGACCTCAGTACCTAAGAATGTGACCTTATTTGGAGATAGGCTCTTCACAGAGGTAGTCAAGTTAAAACGAGGTCATTGGTGGGGGCGGGGGTGGGGAGGGGCGGCTGGTCCAGGAGGACTGGGGTCCTCATGAAAAGGGGAAGTGTGGACATGGGTGTATGCGCGTAGGAAGAATGCCACGTTAAGACGAAGGCCGAGATCGGATCAGGGCTTCTATAAGCCAAAGAATGGCGAAGAACGCCAAGCAAACCATCGGAAGCTAGGAGAGAGGCCTGGGAGAGATGCTCCCTCCCTGCCTGAGAAGGAGACCCTGATCTTGAACTTGCAGCCTCCCGAGCTGTGACAGGATACACTTCTGTTGCTCACGCACCAATCCGTGGCGCTGCCTTATGGTAGCTCTAGAAAACAAAGTCACACATACTTGCAACAAAGGTGGCCTTCCAGAGGCAGGGGCTGGGGGCGGGGGGAGGGCCCCTGGGACTTCTAGGGAATTCCAGGAGGTGGGTGGGAGGGGGCAACTTGCAAGATGCATGGTTGTGCCCCCTCCTTCACTTCCAGAGGGCCAGACCCTAAACCCGCAAGTGCTCCCGGGACTGTTTCATGGCTTCTGTTGACATGGCTGGAACCGAGACCATCCATGCACGTGCAGGTGGCTAGAAATGGTCCGTAAAGATCTTCAGGGAAGGTGGAAAGTCCATCTCGAGGGTAAGAATGGAGGAGCTGGCGTTGGGGCGTAGGCCCGTGTCCCCTCAGGAGGTTCTGGACCTCGCCCCGGGCCACCGAGGAGGTGGTGGGGCCTGGAATCCAACGCTCGTCTCCCGGACCCCAGATTCCACGTGCTCACAGCGGTCCTGACAAACACTGATCAGAGGCAGCACGATGCCCCCCGCACCCACCGTCATGCTGATGAGGGACGAAACACGCGCCTCGCTCCAGGGACTTGCAGCCTTCCTCCTTCAAGAACGAAAGGCCGAGTTTTGTGCCGGGTGACAGTTCTTTTCATGTGGTTGTTAGAACGATTTTTACAATAAGGATGACTAATGTTTACGGCGCGTGTGCATTTTCGGCTGGAACCCGGTGGAAGTGACAACGGAATTTGGCAGAGGTGAGACCAGCTAGGATTATGACCTTGGGTAAGTCCCTATGGGACGGGGCGGCGGGTGGGGAGGGGGCTCAGTTTCTCCAGGGTAAAATGGGCCAACCGGGCCAGATGGGGTCTGACGGCTGGAGGGAGGGGGCTCCCTTGCCTCTGACGGCTGGTTTGAGGGTGCCCGGCAGACTGCACTTCCCTCCCTCACGGCATGGCCCTCCAGTGTCCCCAGACCATTTGAGAGTGGGTATTAACTAGGACTGAATCCCACAGTAAAGGAAATTAGTCCTTCTCCAGTCCTTCGGTGCTTGGGGTTCCAAGTCTTGGCTGGTGCCGCCCAGCCTTGAACACCCAACACTTCGTACCAAGGGGAGAGTGACTCAGGCTTGGATAGCAGGCTCTTTAAAGCTGCTTTGTTTTCAGTGTTTTGTTTATACGGACATATTCTGTTTACCGAAGTAATATTTGTTGGAAATGGATGATGGGGACAGAAGGTCCAAACAAACTGACTTAGGTTTAAGTGTGGAGTTGATCATAAACCATATTTGTTAAATAATTGTATATGCCTAAACGCAGATCGGGTCACGTCTTTTCATACCTAAAACTCTCTGAAGATTTCCCATTTCCCACGGGTTCATTCCAAGCCCCTGCGTGACTGATGATCCCTGACATCTGCAGCCTGTCCGTCTCTATCTTCTCTGCTCCCCACTCCCTCAGCAATCTCCTCCAGCACCTCAACTGGTCCACCTCGGGGCCCTTGCACCTGCCTTCCCTCCGCCCGGAAGGTCCTGCTCCCTGATCTCTCCATCTCCATTCCAGGTTAATCTCATGAGTCACATCTCTGCTCAAATGCCCCCAGAGGCCCTACCTGGACCCCGACCCCAGTCACTCTCTGTCCTTCGGACTCTGCTTTATTTCCCTTGTGCAGGTACTTCCTTTCTGATGTGATACTGATTTTGAAACGTGCTTGTTCATTTGTCTGCTTTCCCCCCTCTGGACTATAAGCTCCTCGAAGTCTGAGGCTGTGTCCCGTATCCTCAGTGGCTGAAAACGGTGCCCGACGTGTAGCGGGAGCTACAAGTGGATGGCAAAACTTGTAGGCGGGGAGGGAAGCGGCCCCGGAAGCAGAGAGGAACTGAACCAAGCTCTAACCTCTGAGGCGGAGCAAGATGGCCGCCGCCAGAGGCCCAGCCTGAGGGGCCCACACCTTGGCCTCTTCAGCTCCAGCCTTCGAGGCGCTGAACCAGTTGGCTCCTACCCCCTGAACCTGAGCCAAGAAAGCCAAGCCAGTGACTAAACTTGCAGAAGGAACGATGGCGTTGTAACATCGCCATGGAGAAACGGTAGCGATGGTAACCGATTCAGGCCAGGGTCATCACTAATGTCACAACTAGAGGGTAGAAGTTTGAGGGGAGCTAACGTGTTTACACATTCTCACAGAATCTGCCCCCAGGACGCACATGAGTCACAAAGCAGAAAAGAGCAACCTTACCTACAGACATCCCCTTAGCCACGCAGTCAAAATTAGAACACCGAGATGGGACAAGCCGATGGGGCGCGCCCCTTGACACGAGAGGCCGACGATAGCACCACGGCACTTCTATGCTATTTCTGCCATAGAAGGCATGGCTAATCACAAGGAATCATCAGACAAACCACGACTTGGGATACAGATCACAGAATAACTGGACCATACTCTTCCAGAGGATCAATGTCATGAAAGAGAAAGAAAATCTGAGAAATTATTCTAGGTTGAAGGAACAGAAAGAGACATGAGAATAAAGCACAGTCCCCTAACTGGAGTTTTCTTTTGCCTTAAAGGACGTTATTGGCACAACTGGAAAAATCTGAAAAAGTTCTGTGGATGAGGGTTAGTTTCGTACTGATGTCAACTGGGGAGAGCACAGGACCCCCCGCTATGCCCACTGCAGGCCCCACTTTCCACTCCTGCTCCGTGACCTTGATCCCGTCTTCGCTCCCCCCACCCCCCACCCCACCACTCTGCGCCTTGGTTTTCTCCTCTGACAAACAGGAGTACATGATTGGCAGCCCTCTGGGGTTTCTTCCTGCCCAGATACTGTCATGATATTTCTAGAATCCTATCTGGAGAATGTGGCACATTTCTCCAAGGAGTTGAATTCATTTGGCAAGTGACTTTAGTTTAGTCAAGGGAAGTAGGGAAAAGTGAATCTCCCTGAGCAGACTCGGCAGGGGGTGGGGGGTGACACGGTCCAGGGATGGTTTCCCACCTCTGCCCACCCCCCACCCCCACCCAGCCCAGCTCTCACGCACTCCTCCCAGATGAGGTGAGCACCCTAGCAAAAAAGAATTTTAAAAAATGCATAGATCAAAATCTTTCCCCTAAGCTCCATTTAGAAAGAGGCAGCTGGTGGGGGTGGATTGGTGACCAGAAGGTGGCTAGGGTCCCAGTTCTCTCAGCGACTGGCTGCATGGCTGGAGTTCTCTGAGTATCAGTTTGTCCTTCTGTCAAATGGACAGAGCTTGTGCTTGGCTTTGCACATAGCTGTGGCGACACGGTGACTTCACCTCTGTGCCCTCCCTTGCTCAGGCCTCAGCAGTTGACTTCCAGATAGGAAGTGGGGTGCTCAGGTGGGACCCCCAAGACATCTTGAGAAGCTCCCAGCGCTGAGGCCCTTCCTCACTCGCACAGTCTGCGGCCCCATGCACAGACCCCCTGGGCATCTGCGAGCACTGCCTGGAGAGCCCAGTTCAGCTTGGCCATGATGGAGGGGAGGCATGAAGACATATAGGGTAGACCTTCTAACGTGTGCCACTACCTTCTAACATAGGTGGAGACACAGGGGAAAGCCAGGGGATCACTTTCCTCTTATGGGATCCCAGTCTAGCATCCCCCAAGGGCCTGGCAACTTCTTCTTACAACCCCTCCGCCCTCTCTCCCTGTCCAGGCTGGCATCTCAGAGGCTCTCTCAGCTGCCATTTTCTGGCAGAAGGCGGTTGAGCCACAGGACTCTACAAAATGGTGGGCGGAAACGGGCTTCCTTCTTCTTTTTCTGCCGTCCCCATGAGCTCCTGTCATGGCCCCTGGCCCAGCAGCAGTTATGGCCATGGGACTCTTCAGCATGTGCACGGACCCCATATTTTCCCAAGTACTCCAGAGCCAACATCTCTTGGAGCCTCATCCTAGACCCGGGTTCTGGAAGCTGACATCGACCCTGCTTTACAGCCAGGGAAACTGAGGCTCAGAGTGGCTCCTTGGCCAGGAAGTGGCTTCTGACTCATGAGTAGCTTCAAGGGTTTTTTGTTTTTTTTTTTTAACCGGGTTCCATGACCGCCCAGCCGATAGTGGGTGAGATGAAAAGTCTCCAGAGAATGGGGAGACCTTTCCCGAAGAAATCTTGAAGTGGACGGGGTCCGTGGCCCAAACCCTGCCTATTTTTCCAGGGCTGGGAAAGAACATGGATCAGGAGTCACAAGGTCAAGTTAAAGATCCACTAGCTGTGCATCTATTAGCTGTGTGATCTAGGAAAAGTCCCTTCGCCTCTCGGAGCCTCAGCCACTTAATCGGCAAAATGGGGGTGGTAATAACTCCTATTTCATAGGGCTGCAACGAGGAAATAGATCTATGAATTTACAGAGTGCTGTCTGGGAGGCCGTTACCCTTGTGACTGCCCGGCTAACATCCTTAAACGTGTGTACGGTCTATGTGTGTGCTTTCTGTGGGCTAGTCGCTGGCTTGGCATTTTCATGAATATCAGCTCATCGAATCCCCGCCACACAGCAGTCCAGATGAATCAGGAGGAAGAGAATGTTCCCTATAGGACCAGCAGGGCCGGCTGGTCAGCCACCCCCCATAGCCAGCCCGTCCTGGGCTTTCACCTTGACTGCCTCACCTCCAGGCTTCTGCTCAAATCGGTCCTTCTGCAAGGAATGTTTTCCACCCAGTATAGCATGGAGATGAGTCTCGTGTATCCATCGCCCGGCTTCCCCCCAGTGATGACATATTATGTAACTAACCAGAGTAACTTACCAAAACCAGGAAGCTGACATTGCCACAACACAACGGACCATTTACACTTTCCTCAGGCTTCATTAGTTTTTGCACACTTTGTGCCCAGGATGTTTGGACCACTCTTCTCTGTATGTCCAGCCCCCTTGGGACAGCCAGGTTCCACCCCACCCCCCTGCCCCTACCGCCATCGCCCATCTGAGAAGCCACCAAGTGTCTCCAGGAGGCTCGGGCCCTCCCCCTCTCAGACTCCCAGCTCTGGAAGGCAGTGTAGCCCTGTGACGGAGAATGTGGGTTTTGGAGACCTACCGACCTGGATTTAAACTCCGGATCCGCCCCCAGCCTGGGACCAAATACATAAACTTCTGAGCCTTAGTTGACCCAATCATAAAATGACCCAATGTCAGGGCGGGACAGCATCCGCTCAGCCGATGCTTACAGAACAGTAAGTCCCCTGCAATGAATGGTGGTTACGGCTGTCAACGGATTGCATCTGTTGTCACACGTACCCCAGGCTGACCCTGTGTGTTTTATCATCTTCCTCACAGCACGTAAAGTGTTCGAGGACAAACCTTCGTATCTCACATCTCGGTGTTGTACAGGGCCTGGCATGCAGCAGGCGCCCAATAAATGTGACTAGATGGAACCTCCCGCCAGACAAACCGTCCCCAGGCTCGCGGTGCCTCTTCAGCTTCCCCTTCATTCATTTCTGGCCTAGGCGGGCAGGGTGGGTGCACAGCAGGACCCCACAAGGGCGCAGCCACATTTGACCCCATCTGTCCCTGAGAAGCCTTCCAGGAGACCCCGGAACCTCAGAGGCCCCTCAGGCTGCAAGCCTGGGGGGGGGATGGGGGAGCTGGGGGAGAACCTCATATTTGCAAGGAGCCCCAAGGACAACCCTCCAGGAGGCCGCTCTTCCCTGGGAAAGAGCCAGAGCTGCGACCCCTAAGCTCAAGTCCTGTCACTTACTAGCTACAGACTTTGGACCGGTCTCTCAGCCTCGATAAACCCTGGTTTCCTCATCTATACCCTGGGCTTGTCATGTGGGTAAACGAGCTCACTGTGCAAACGGCGTGTTAACCGCTAAACCCTGCACTCGCATTTACAAGACCCTTCTCCTGGCTGTGTAACATTTATAACTCACATTTTTAAGCACTACTATGTTCAGGCATTTTCCGATGCAATTATCTAAATTTCATAATGTGGTGAGGTGGGTGTTTTTATTTGTAGCCTGCAGGCACGCAGAAGCTGAGAAATAACCCAGGTCACCCAGAGCCGGGACCGAGAAGCCAAGCCGGCCTCCGGCCAGGGTCCACGATTCCGCGTGGCAGGTGCCGGCCGGGGGTTACCATGTCGCGCCCATACTCCAGTTGGTTTCTAACAGCTGGATCTCCGCTGCCCTGCTCCACAAACGGTAAAGCCACAGAGTACGAGGGTTTTTAGGCTGGGTTTTTAGTGTTCAGTTTGCCCATTTTTCCTTTGAAGAAACTAAGGCCAGAGGAAGGAATGGGCCTGCCCAAGATTCCCCCGCAATCGAGAGCCAGAGTGAGTTCTAAAATCCTACGCTCACCCGTCTTCCTGGTTCCTTGTCCCCACACTACAGGGGCTCGTTCCCAGAGGTAAACTGGGGGGATGTGAATCTGGGCACCATTCTCAACTGCAAGGCTCACCAGGAGTCTAGGGGCTGTCCTGGGGGCCTGGGGACATCCCGAAACGGGGTCGCCATGTTCTAGGATGTCCACCAGGAAGGTAAGCAGAAGGCTTCCCCAGGCTCTGTCCCGTAAGGGGAACAGATTGCCCACCACCCTCGTCCTTTCTCCGGACCAGGGTGAGGCCCAGAGCTGAAGCCTTGAGAAATGATTTAGGTGATCACTGACATGGTGTTAAGTTACATGAAGGCAGTTATGCCCTTTCAGCTTTTCTGACTACTTGGAGGAGAAAATCTCTCAGGGCGCTAGTCCCTAATGCCTCTCTGACATCTAGAAACCCTCCCATTTGAGCTCAAGGAAAGCAGCAACACATTTGGCTAGAATTTAGTGACATTTTGTTTCCATGATGTTTATTTTCACCATTACCACCATTAAGGTGATTTACAATGGCTTTATCTTTAAGGGAGCAAGATAAAGTTTTTTTCTAAAAACGAAAGTATTTACACCTTGAAACATCAGCTTAGGGGCACCTGGGGTGGCTCAGTTGTTTAAGCATCCAACTTCAGCTCAGGAAATGATCTCAAAAATATAATTTGAGCCCTGCATTGGGATCTCTGCTGTCGAAAAATAAAAACAAAAATAAAATATCCACTGAAAATATTAAGTAAATTATCAGTGAATTGGCAGCTTTCGAAAACCCTGGGAAGGGACAGGAATGAGGGCCCCCAGGAAGTCCTGCTCTGAGGGACTCTGGTAGCCCTGACTCTGGGGGAGGCTTGGGGGGGCGGGTAGGAGGCAGTGCCAGGGATTGGGATGGAGAGTCTGAAGACACTGTGAGTAGAGAGGAGATGGGCTTGGGGATTCCAGCCCCCACCAGGGTCTGTTCAGTGCAGGGCTGAGCATCAACATGGGTACAGGTCGGTGGTTTCACAGCCATCCACATGGCCTAGTCTTTTCCTCCAAGCCCCTGTCCCAAAGCCTCCATTGGGGCCACCTGCTTAATCCCTCCCTTGTCCTCAGGAATAGGGCTGATTCTTCAGCCTTTGAATCCAACGGCTGGGGGCCCAATGTGATGCCTGAGCTTCCCTATCAGGCAATGAGACTGGCTCCCAGCAGGCCTCAATAAACGCAGACTGAGTGAGGCAGTCAGTGGACAGTGTTTCTTACTCATTCTAGATGCCTCTGTAATAAGCCACGTTACCCTAGGAGCCGCGTCATCCCACATCACCACGATGGTGACCGTCATGCCAACGTCCCCCACCAGTCATTGACCTGTGACCAGAGAGCCAGACTAAGCCAGGAGAAATACACAGATGCCAGTCATATATTATTTATACATCTGTCTTGCCAGCTGGGAAGAATGAGAGGGGGGAAAAATGAAGAAAAAGAAGAAGAATAGAATAGCAAACACATTTGTTTGATTTAATCCAATCGGGTGGATTGGATTAAATCTGATCCAGGACACATAGAGAATTAGGCTTGCAGAAGTTGGGTCCAGAGGTCACAGGTCAAGGGACTGGCTCAAGTGGAGGGCACAGCCTATCCAAAAGCTCATCTCACACGCATCAGCAGCACAGGAGAATCTTAATCTTCTATTTCGGCAAAACAATAGAAAAGCTGACCTCCTCTCAATGCACTAAGACAGACCCTCCAGTCTCCAGGGGGATAATCCGTGTTATCTGCTATGGGACAAGCCTTTTCTCCTTGGTAAGTGGCTTTGAAGCCCAAGAAGATTAGAATTTGAAAAATAAAGATGATGGAAAGACGTGGAAACCCTGAGTGATTATACATTTATGTTAAGTTTCGGTTGGATCAATTTCCCTGTGTTGCTGCATGAAGTCCTGTTACCTGTGATGTTTAAGAACACGTGGCCATTGGAATTTCTTGTGTGTGTGACCGAGTAATTGACTTCAGTTGAAATTTTGAGTTAAAAACTTAAGAGAGTTTGGTAATGTCTGTAAACATTATTGGCATATTTCAGAGAACTTAATACTCACTTTGCTTAAAAGTTAGGGTTTTAGATCTGTAAGTATTCTCTGAAATCCTTGGAACAGTTGTGTTTCTTAGAGCTGTTTGAAGCATTTATAAGACAATCGAGTTCGTTAGATGTACAAATGCAGCTTAGATTAGGTAAGGCAGTGCTATCCGATATAAACACCATGCAAGCTACCTGGGTCATTTAAAATGTCCTAGTAGCCACATTTTTTAAACGTGAAAAAGGAATAGATCAACCTAATTATAATGATAAAATGTATTTAACCTAACATATCCAACAAATTATCATCTCAACATACAATTCACATAAAAGTTACTAATGAGGTATTTTGTGTTCTTTTTTTGAACACGTCTTCGACATCTGCTGTGTATGTTACCTTTCCAACCTTCTCAACTCAGACTACCGCGTTTCAAATGCAACTTCCCGTGGCCGCTATATTAGACATTACAGATCTAAGGGAATTTAATTAGCTACCTTTGTGAGTGGTATTTATTATTTAAGGTGCTTACTCCGTTCAACCTGATTTGATGAAATATTCATCAAAGGCTCCCTGAGAGTCATTGTCGAAAATTACTGGACTTATAAATAAAGTGATTTTTGTATATTGAATTTATAAGCGAAGGGAAAAAAATCGATGTTAAAAAATTTGTTAATTTAAGAAACTTTTTTTTTTTTTTAATAAAGTAACCACAAACAGCCTTTTTAGTGCACAACAGAAGCCCTCAACCCACCACCGTCCAGATGGAATTAGAGTCACCAACCTCGGCACGGCCCTTGGGGGAGAGGCCTGGTTCTATGTTATCGCTCTGCACACAGAAATGTCAGGTCTGACCGAGCCCTTAGGGATCGTCCACCCAAAGCACCCCATTTCACTGGCGCAGAAACCCAAGTCCAGATCAGAGAAGAACACGGGGTGAGTCAGAGACGGGGCCCAGGCAATACCCTGGCCTCCTGACCCCACCCAAGCTTCCCCAGTAAAAAGGCTTCGAGTCCATTCCTTCTCCCTCTTTGTCCCCAGATGACTGATCAGGAAACTGAGGCACAAAACTGGAGGGTATGTGGACAAACTGGTCCTGGACCCAGGTCTCCAGGGAGCACCCGCAGAACTGGAAAGCGTGGTCCCTGCCCTGGTCATTGAACAGCACGCACCCAGACCTGAGGAGAGAAGGGCCCAGACCCCAGGCCAGCCTGGCCAGAGAAATGGCTGTGTGAGACCCAGGATGGAGCCTGGTGCTAGGACTGCAGAGGACAGAGGAGAGGGGAGGCCTGCTGAACGTGAAAGAGCCATGGCTGGGTCTTCCGGGGCCCAGGACGGCCAGCCTCCGGCCTCCTGCGGCCCCAGACGCAGCCTGCTAACCCCTCCGGGGCTCCATGCAGCTGTCAGAGTGAAGGCCCTGGGACTCCCTCTGGGGCCTCATTCTTCCAGGATCCTTTCGTCCCTCGTCTCTGTTGTTTTCCTTTCTTTCTTTTTCTTTCTCTCCTTGGAGACCCTCATTTCCTTTCCCCAAATCTGATCGGCCCAACACACTGATTTCGCCAAGGAGAACCCCCCAGGCAGATCGGGGTCCATCTTGCCCGCCTAGGGCTCAGCTCTGCTGGGGTTTGGGCCTGCTGGACCTGGGCGGGGCGGGGAAGAACATTCTGGCAGGCCCGGGGAGCAGCCTCCCTACACCAGCTAGCTCTGGCCTTCCCCACCTTACTCCTGGGGACACCGTTTCCTTCTGCCGGCAATGTTCTTCCTGCCAGGCCCTATTTGCCAGCGGTAGGACATATGCCTCTGGGGACCCTTTAGGAGGCTTTCGGGAAGCAGCATTTAGTGCCATTAAATCACACGGCAGGGAAACTATTCCCCATTCCGAGTGCTATCAGTCCCCCTGAGAGATCAAGAAGAAAGTAACAATTTGGAGCCAGGGTATCTCTATCGCCACCCCATCTTCCCTTTAACAGAGGGGACAGGTGTCGGCTTCAGGCTCAAGGACCTTTGCTTTCTTTCAACTTTTTGCTAGCACGTAATAGAAATTGGTTTCCACCCCCATTTATTTTTATGCTTACCTTCATCTTTTATTTATGGCACATGATGTCGGTTTTCCACTTAGAATCGTGACATCAAGTTTCCTTTCAAGACTAAACTGGTATTAGTAACAAGTGAGACCATTGAATATGAATGTGGCTTTAGAAACACAGAGTGAAATATCCGTGCTGGGAGCGGGGTGAGGCGGGCAGGAGTGTCAGGAGGGGACAAAAAGGGCTGGGGTGTAGGGACCTTGGCTCCAGGAGTCCCTTCGTTTCACCCTCCTGGGCTCTCCCGGGGCCCTGGGTTCCCACCTGCTTGCGGCACCACTCAAGGCCGGTTTCCCGGGGCCCAGGGGCCGGCCAGCCACCCTCTCTGTCCCAGATTTCATTCTGAGCCTAGGCTGGCGGTCGGGTCTCATGGACAAGGACGGAGGGTGGCGACAGTGGAGACGGGGAAGGAGGGGCCCCTACTCTGACCCTCTGTCCGTCTTAGGTCTTAGCTCTTAGCTCAGGGGCAGAAGGCGGCTGAGTTCCGGGTGCTCCTGGTAGAGCGAGAGAGACCACACGACCCCGCACGGAGCTGAAGGCACGCGCGTTCCAGCTAAATGGCTTTCCCCGACCTGGGGTGAGTTCAGGAGCACATGCCTCTAGATGGAGGCCGAGAGAGGAGTTGTCCGCCATCCCAAATAACTCCCCGCCTCTCTCAGCTCTCCGAGTCGGCTTGGGCTTGGGTGGCCCTCCTGATGGGGCCTCTCTGGGTCCCCTTGTGAAAGCAAAGTGAAAGCACTTGGTACCTCCCCTGCCAGGCGGACCCGGTTTCCCTGGCCCAGAATTCTGTTTCCATGAGTCTCCCCATCCCCCGAAAGGTCCCAACAGGAGCAGGATCTCTAGCAACTCTGGGCCCCCGCCCAGCTCCCGCCAGCTTGGACCCCGCACTCGACAGAGGCCAACGGCGTCTGATGAACACAGCCAGCCCCCAAACTGCCTGCCTGACGCCCCTGCCTTGGCACCCTGGGGGAGCTCAGGAGGGGGCAGGAGGGGGCCCTCGAGAGCTCTCCTATTCACTTGTGCCCTAAACTACCCCTTACTGGTTGCATGTGAGCCACAAGCCCCCAGCTGTCCTCAATTCCCATTGGCTTCCCTGAATTCTGTCTCCGGACTGACCGTTCTCTCTCTCCCTGAGAGTCGCCGAGAAGTGGGGATGGGGGAGTTCCCAAACTTATGGTGGGAGGCGTCTCCCTCCTCAGACCCTGGGAGCCCGCTGACAAGACAGCACGCGCGCATGCTGAGTCTTCTGGGACCGTCCAGGCACAGCCCAGCTCCCCCAGGGGGATCCTGGCCCCTCTCCAGGTCCCAGCCTCTGTTGCCGTAGCTGGGGCCTCCCTGGTACCGTCTCGGCTAAAAGGTTCTAGAAAGGTGAGTGAGAAAATGACCGGAAAGGGGACCAAGCAAGAGGCCAGGACCCAGGTCGCCCAGCATGAGCGGCAGGAGGTGGGAAAGGGGCCCTACCTGATAGGGCTGCCGACAGCAATCCAAGGATAGCAGAGAACAGCCACATGTCCGGGGCCATCTCTGGCTGCTATGCGTGCCTGCCAGCGGGAAGCGCCATCCCCGGGGCCAGGAGGTGGACGTGGCTGCTGGGTGCTCCTCGCACCCGCTCGCTCGCTCGGACCTTGGCTGCTCCTGTTTATGACTCTCTCTCCGCAAGAGAGAGCACTCCTTTGCACGCATGCGACCAAACCAGCCTGTGAGTGTGTTTCTCACACCTCTGTGCTCTCTTCTTGTGGTTTTGGTCTCCAGGAAGCCAGGCTGGTATCACAGGGGCTGAGGGGGAGAGCCCAGCTGCCTGTGAGCCCACCCAGCCCTGCTGAACCCCAGAAGTCATAGAGAGGGACACACACACACACACACACACTTCCTCCAAGTGTCTCCCAAAGAAAAGGGAAACGCGGACACGCTTCCTTTCTGGAGACCTGAAGCACAGTAGATGATCAATCAGTCCATGTGGGAAGAGTGAGCGCATGACCCACCCCCTGTCCCGGTCCACGGAAGCCAGCTCCTCTGGGATAAAATCGCGACATTTACCTCGCCCTTGGGTGTGTTTGTGGCTGGTCAGGAGGAGGGTGGGGTCCTGCACTTTTGAGAGGGGAAAGTCCCAGATGCCCTTTGGAGAATTGTAAATGGAGAAGGGTCTGAGAGATGGGGTGTCCCCCACATCCTCCCAGGCTGGACCTGTCCCCTGAGATGGCACAGGAGGCTCCAGTGCCCCCCCCCGCCCCCACCTATGGGCTGGGTGTTCATTCCCTGGTGAGAATCAGTCAGGGGAGCTGGTCCAAGAAGGATGAGCAGGATTTCAACAGGCAGAGATGGTGGAAAGTGTCTGGAAGGGCCAGAAGGAACAGCAGGAGCAAAGGGCCAGGACTGCTGGGAGGTGCTGAGTTGTTCAGTTGGTCTATGGTGAACGCTGTAGGAAGGAAGCAGGGACCTGTGTGTTTCATTCACCACTGCCCTCCCTGTGGGGCACTCCCTGCAGGGCATACTGTAGGCGCTGAATAAATGCTGAGTGAAGGAAGGAATGGACAATTTAATTTGGTTGTATAAACAGAGCCCTTGAAGAAACTGAGTCCGGAAGACACTGGTTTTATTTTGGCCCTTCCCCGTGTGACCTCATCTCAGATTTACCTGGCCTGGCCTGACGCTTCCCCCCGCTCCCTGCTTGACTTCATTTCCCCGTCTGTGGAATGGGGAGGATTTCTCCACTGGATCCCGGTCCAAAGGCGCCTCTGATGTTGCCAGTATGGGAGCGATGGGGAGCCAGGCCCCTCCACTGTAAACCCGGCCCAGACCTGTGGGGTGGACAGGGCCCTGGCACCAGCTGACGCTGCCCTCTTGTGGAGGGTCACTGGTAGCACAGGCAGGGGATGGGACCTCTACCTCCTGGGTTCACTTCCCTTTAACGGACACTTAGGGAGACTTTGGTGTGGGGAACTCTGTGGAAGGTGAACGCAAGAAAGCAGACCCCTGCTTTCAAGGAGAACAGAGTTCACAAGCCCAGAGGACCAAACCACAGGCCAGGGTGAGATGAACACAGGAGAGGTCTCCTGCTGATGAGTAGTGTCCTAAGAGAGACACGTCCGAACGGGCTGGAGGAGAGGCTAGACTTCCCTTTCTGATAATATGGTAACCAGCATATGCTGAAAGTTCTCCTGTTGCAAGAACTATTTTTAAACGCCTTTAGAAATGCAAAGGTGAGGTGGTAAGAAAGTAAGGATAGACCAACAGGACAAGAAAGCACAAATCCGAAGACATGATTGACGACAGAAGCAGAGGGTGCCCTGAGGTACCCGCTGACCCCAGGTGGCCAAGAACTTCAGTTTAATGGGACAAAACCTAACGCCTGAGCAAATGAAAAGCAAAATCAGAAATCTCCCACCTAAAGCAAAACAATGAAAAACAACACCCACTGTGGAGGAACAGGAAAGAGAAACCTCTCAAAAGGATCCGACATAGAATGTGCTTGGCTCAGCACTGACTTCTGAGTGGAAGAAAAAGAAATGCTAACCCTGAATGTTCCTAACCACAAGGTTGCCTGCAATGAGTCTGAGAGAGAAGAAAAGAGAAAGGAAGGGAAGGGAGAAGGGAGGGGAGGGGAGGGGAGGGGAGGGGAGGGGAGGGGAGGGGAGAAGACATAAAACATAGGACACAAGTGTATTAGTCATGGTTTTCCAGAGAAATAGAATTAATGGAATTTATATGAGATTTATTATAAGGAATTGTCTCAAGTGATTTTGGAAACTAAGCCCCAAGATCTCAGCTGGAAAACTGGAAACTCAGGAGAGCTGGTGGTACCATTCCAGTCTAAGTCCAAAGGCCCAAGACCCAGGAGAGCCATTGGTATGAGTTCCGGTTGGAGCCTGAGCTGAAAGGCAGGGGAACACTGGCATCCTAATCTGAAGACAGGCAGAGAGAGACAATTCTCTATTATCCCTTCCTGTTCTATTCAAGCCCTCAGTGAATAAAGCCAACCCGCAGTGGGGAGGGCAATCTGCTTTACTCAGCGCACTGATTCAAATGCTAATCTCATCTAGAAACACCCTCACAAACACACCCAGAATAATGGTCAGCCAGATATCTGGGCACCCTATGAATCGGTCAAACTGACATCTAAAAGTAAGCATCACAACAAGGCCCTTGAGGTGAGAATTGCACAAAGCAGGAAGCAGTAAACTCAGACCTTCAAACACTTTAGCTGCTGGAATTATGGTATACATAATATCAAATAGGGTTGTTTCATATACTTAAAGAAAAATAAAGTCGATCATTGAGGCTATAGAGAAGGAACAAAGGACTATGGATAAGACACTAAGTGACCAGGAAGATTTGGAGAAAAAAAAAAATACAATAAATGAAAAATGTAACCTTCAAAACTAGCAATGTAATGGGCAGATTAACTAGCAGATTAACATAGCTGAAGAGAGAACAAGTGAGCTGGACAGTAGACCTGAAGAACTTACTGAGAATGCCACCCAGAGAGACAAAAAAGGAAATTATGAAACAGAAGTTAAGAACACAGGGGCACCTGGGTAGCTTGGTTGAGTGTCCGATTTCGGCTCAAGTCATGATCTCACGGCTCGTGAGTTCGAACCCCACATCAGGCTCTGTGGTGACAGCTTGGAGCCTGGAGCCTGCTTTGGATTCTGTATCTCCCTCTCTCTCTCCTCCTCCCCTGCTCACGCTCTCTCTCTCTCTCAAAAATAAATAAACATTGGGGCGCCTGGGTGGCGCAGTCGGTTGGGCGTCCGACTTCAGCCAGGTCACGATCTCACGGTCCGTGAGTTCGAGCCCCGTGTCAGGCTCTGGGCTGATGGCTCAGAGCCTGGAGCCTGTTTCCGATTCTGTGTCTCCCTCTCTCTCTGCCCCTCCCCCTTCATGCTCTGTCTCTCTCTGTCCCAAAAATAAATAAACGTTGAAAAAATAAAAAATTTAAAAAAAATAAATAAATAATAAACATTAAAAAATTTTTAAAAAAGAAGTTAACGTAGAGGACGGAACAAGGTGAATGGCTCGAATTCAGAATCGATGAAATACATAGCCCTCCGATCCCAGAAGCTCCTTCCAACCCCCAGCTGTTAAATAAAAATAAATCTCTCTCATTAAAGCCAGGAGGAAAAAGAATTTTAAAAGAATGAAAATGTTTTCATACACACATCAATCAATCAATCTACACCAATTACTTCTGGTAACAAAATTGTTAATCTAGAAAGATGAACTACAAAGTAGATTTACCACTAACTTTTTCATGGTAACAATGGGAGCCAGAAGACAATGGAATGACATCTCGAAGTTCTAAGAAAATAACAGTCGATTTTGACTATGTTTCAAGAAGGAGATTGAATGGAGAATAGATTTGCAGATCATATATCTATCTGATGGGTTAATATCCAAAATATGTAAAGAACTCATACAACTCAATAGCCAAAAAAAAAAAAAAATCTGATAAAAAAATGGGCAGGGTATGTGAATAGATATGTTTCCAAAGAAGACATTCGAACGAACGACAGGCACATGAAAAGATGCCAACATCACCAGTCATCAGGGAGATGCAAATTAAAGTCACAACGGGATAGGGGTCCCTGGGTGGCTCAGTCTGTCAAGCACCCTACTTCAACTCAGGTCATGATCTCACAGTTTGTGAGTCCGAGCCTCGCATCAGGCTCTCTGCTGTCAGAGTGGAGCCTGCTTCCGAACATCAGTCTCTCCCTCTCTCTCTGTCCCTCCCCCGCTAGACCCCCCTCAAAAATAAAAACTACGTATAGGCCATGGAATATTACTCGACCATACGAAAGAATGAGATCTTGCCATTTGCAACAACAACGAATGGACCTCGAGGGTATTATGCTGAGTGGAATAAGTCAGACAGGGAAAGACAGATACCGCATGATCTCACTTATGTGTGGAATCCAAACACCGAACCAACAAAGCAAAACTCATGGATGCAGAGAACAGAGCGGTGGTTGCTAGGGGATGCAGTTGCAGGTGCACAAATGCATGAAGGGGTCAGGAGGTACAGACTCCAGGTGTGGACCAAACGGGTCATCGGGATGTGTGCAGCAGGGCGACCATGGCAGGGGTGTCGTGGTGCAGGCTTGAAGGTTGCCGGGAGGGTGGATCTTGGACACTCTCATCTCAAGGAAAACACAAAAGTTTTTTTTTGTAGCTTGTGATGGTGGCAGATGGCGATAGGGCTTATTGTGGTGATCATTTTGCAGTGTATACAAGCATCAGATCATTACCTTGGACACCTGAAACCAATATGATGTAGATCGATTATGCCTCAATTAAAAAAAAAACAAAACCAAAATGGCTTTGCTACAGACTCAAACAAAAATGAGGCTGAACAGAATCATTTTCAGATAAACACTGAGGGCATTTACAACTAACAGACCCCCAGCTAGGGACATTTTAAAGGACAATCTTCAAGAACAAGGAGAATAGTCCAAGGGGTGCCTGGGTGGCTCAGTTAAGCATCCGACTTCACCTCAAACATGATCTCGCGGTTTGGGAGTTTGAGCCCCGCCTCCGGCTCTGTGCTGACAGCTCAGAACCTGGAGCCTGCTTCGGATTCTGTGTCTCCCTCTCTCTCTGCTCCTCCCCTTCTCCTGCTCTCTCAAAAATAAACATTAAAATTTTTTTTAAATTTTAATTAAAAAAAAAGAAAAGAAAAGAATCCGAGAAGGAAAATATATGTTTCAAGTAAGAATGGTGAGGAAAGAAATATGTCAACACGGAGGCAAATTAAATAAGCATGGGTGGTATGTAACAATTACAATAACGTCTAATTTGTGGGGTTAGGAAACACAAGATAAAAACAGAGAACCGGAAGATAATGGCATGAACGAGGAAGGAGTGCTCAGAGTTGGAAAGATCTGTTATGTGGCAGACCCATAAAACATCGACTAGCTTTTGATTTTGTTCAATTAAACGTGCATGTTAAGCCAGCGGAACAATAGCATGGAATGACTTGAAGAGCCTGATAGAAAGACGTGCAGGAAAGGGAAGGAAAAGAAACGAAATAAGACAAGCAGGACGAACAGAAGGATGGCAGGTTTCCTGGCAGAGGGCATGGGGTAAGTTGAGGCAGGACGTCGTGGTGGGAGCATCCTTGGGAATTGATGTGACGTACCTCAGGAACGTGTCACGGACGTGAAGCTCTGAACAGAACCCTAGAAAATGAACCCAGCTGGATACCCAACTCAATGAGCTCATTTTTATTTATAACTCTTGGAGCCAAGACCTTTTTTTGTTTTTTTTTAAGATTTTATGTATTGATTTATTGATGTATTGATTTAAAGTAAACTCCATGCCCAACATGGGGCTCAAACTTACGGCCCCCGGGATCAAGAGTCACGTGCTCTACTGACAGAGCGGGCCAGGCACCCTGGAGCCAAGACCCTTTGAACTCCATTTGCAGGGACACCTAGTGCCCCTGGCATCTTCCAACCACACTGTGTCTCTCTCCTGACCTTGGCCCAGCAAAGTAGAATAAGAAATATTATTGAGGGAAGTAAGTCTGCCTTTCTGGCCCGAAGGAAGAGAGGCCCTCAAACTTCATCCCCGCCATGTGGCGCAGGGGGGGAAGCCTCATGCTGACGGGCACTTAGTGAGCTCATCGTCTTGTGTCCAGTGTTTCACATGGGACCCCCCACCACACACACCCCGGTTCTCGCAGGAGCACAATGAAACGGGTACTGTCCTTAATACACCTGTGCAGATCAGGAAACTGAAGTTAGGCAGTTTGCTCAAGGACCCGCCGTTAAGGAGTGGTGTAGAGCTAGGCTCCCGACTCAGGTCTGTCCAACCCAAGACCCTGAGCTCTTAGCCTTGGACAGGTCAACCTTGTTGCGATGGAGGGGGTGGGGGGGGGGAGTGGTCTAAGCATGAATGCTTTGGCTGAGACACAGCATCTCTGCCAGGAAGGCTCTGGCTCTATGGGGCTCTGAATTTGGACCAGTCCTGCCCCAGCTCAAGTCAAGCCCCCTCCTCAGTCTCCGGAGTCCTGAGACAATCCCCGAAGCAGGTCCATGGCCAGTCCTCGTCTTTCCTGAGGCCCAGCGTTCTGTACCACAATCTATACATCCGGTCCTTAAATGTACACATAGTAACCCACATCACTTGGTCACGCATTCAGCACAGATGTCGTGTGTTCTGGGTACTGGGGACACAGCATTGAGCGAAACGGGCAAACATTGCTGTTCTTGGTGGGAGAGTCCCATTATAGACAACGGACATAGCAAATAAGTCAATTATATGGAGAAAAGAAGTCGAGCTGAATCAGGGGGACTAGGAGAGCCAGGAAGGGGTTACAGTTGTAAATAGGGGCTTAGCCTGCCCGCCCGCCCCCCCTCAGATGAGCCTTGGTTGCAGATGGGTTATTAGGGAATGTGATCCCAGGGAACAGAGAGGAACGTGGAGGGATGACAAAGGAGAAGAAGGAAAGTCAATAAAATGGCGCACCATTGGGTTGGCCCCACTACAGCGAGTGGTACTGGATGTCAGACTTCCGTGATGATTCTCAGAACAGTCCGCCCCAGGTCCAGCCCCCATTCCTGCCTCCCAATGCACCAGCGCTGAAGGACAGAAGCAGAGAAGCTGGCTAACACCTCCGGGAAAAGGCATCACGCCCACCGGATTGCTGGAGCCTCCTTTGGGTAGACCTTCTGTGCTGGGCATTCATGTAAGACAAGGGCGCCCGCTCCCCCAGACCTGTCCACAGGCCCTGCCCAGGGGTTCATGCACACCCATGCCTTCAGCCACTTCCTTCCACAGGCAGCGGATGACCAAAGGTACTTTCATATCTCTGCCCACCGGCAAGATTCCCATTTCTGCTCACTAATGGCCTACTCTGCTGTCCCGTTCGTGAACCAGGGCTGAGCTTTTTCTCTTCCATCAATGGCAGCTCCATACAGGCCAGAGGTATGAGTTCAAAGAGAAACACGGATGCCACAGAGGTCGGGGCCATCTGTTCTTGGAACATCATTGCACCTTCTGGGCCTGTTTGGGCCTGAAGCTGTTGCGTGCAGTGAATCCCTGCTGCCCGCCCCACAGATCTTACAGTCTCCAGCTGATGACCAGCACTTAGGTCGCCTCGTCACTGGCCACCCATCATCAGACACAAGTCTCTATCAGGGCCTGGTAGCCCAGCAGGAGATGGTTTTTTGTTGTTTTCTTTTTTAAGTTTATTTATTCTGCAGGGGGAGGGCAGAGAGAGAGGGAGAGAGAGAACCCCAAGGAAGCTTTGCACTGTCAATGCAGAACCTGACACGGGGCTTGAACCCACGAACCATGAGATCATGACCTGATTCTAAGTCAAGAGTCAGATGCTTAACCGACTGTGCCACCCAGACGCCCCTAGGAGATGGTTTTCAGATGACAAGTGGTTCTCTGCTGCAGGAGTCAGACCTCTTTTCTCCGGGGCTCTAGAGGCTTGTGTTGCAAGGTCTCCCCCTTTACAGCCTTCCAGAGACTACACACGGCATCCGTATACATCTTGGTGTCTCTGGCATGACTGGACTGTCCGGGTCTCACAGCCGGGGGCCAGGGCGGGGCACAGCAGCCTGTGCCACTGCCTGTAACTGCCACAAAGTCTTCTTTTGCTCTGGACCCCACTCAAAACCGGCAGCCTCTCATGTCACATGATAAACGGGTGGGAACAGAATTGCCAAGGATTGTCTCTGTTCCAAGTTCCCAAAAGGCCCACTGCATACTGGGCCCTGTTCTTGGTGGGAGGGGCTGCAGGTGCAAAGTCTTGGTCTTTGCCATAGAGGCAGTGTCCCGGCATGCCCCAGACCTTTGGACACCTAAAATCTTGCCCAATATGGCAGCCACCTGAATCTTTGGGGGAAGGCGTGTCTCCCACCTTTTAGCACACAGGGGGCAACAGTTCTCAACCTTGTTGGTCTCAAGTCTCCTTTATGGTTTTTTTTTTTAAGTGGGCTTCATGCCCAGCATGAAACCCAATAAGGGGGTTGAATTCAGGACCCTGAGATCATAACCTGAGCTGAGATCAAGAATCAGATGCTTAACAGACTGAGCCATCCAGGCACCTCCAATTTTTTTTTAAATGTTTGTTTGTTTATTTATTTATTTTTGAGAAAGAGAGGTGGGAGAAGGGAAGAGAGGGAGGGAGAGAGAGAATCCCAAGCGGGCTCCGCGCTGTCAGCACAGAGCCCAACACTGGGCTCAATCTCACAAACCGTGAGATCATGACCTGAGCCAAAAATCAAGAGTCAGACAGTTAACTGACTGATCCACCCAGGCGCCCCTTCCAGCCTCCTCTATATTCTTAAAAATTATCAAAGACCCAAAGAACTTTTGTTTACGTGGGTTGTATCTATTGATACTTACCGTATTAGAAATTAAACTGATAGGGGTGCCTGGGTGGCTCAGTTGGTTGAGAGACCGACTTCAGCTCAGGTCGTGATCTCATGGTTTGTGAGTTCGAGCCCCGCGTCGGGCTCTGTGCTGACAGCTCAGAGCCTGGAGCCTGCTTCTGATTCTGTGTCTCCCTCTCTCTCTGCCCCTCCCTCACTCATGCTCTGTCTCTCTCTGTCTCAGAAATAAATAAACATTAAAAAAAAAAAGAAATTAAACTGACAAATTCTAAGCATTTATTTAAGTCATTTAAAAGTATCAACAATGAGCTCATCACATGTCAATGTAAATAACACTTTCAATGAAAAATTACCATATATTCCAAACCAAAAAAAATTGGGGGGGGGGAGAGTAGCATTCCACATGTTTTGAAATCTCTTTAATGTCTGACTTTATAGAAGATGTTTGGACTCTCATATCAGCTTTTTCATTCAGTCTGTTGAAATGTGTTGTTTTGGTCGAAGCACACTGTATATGGAAAAAAAAATCTGGCCTCATAATACGCAGTTGGAAAAAGAAGGAGTATTTTTATATCTTTTATTTTTAAAAAATATTTTTATACCTTTTAAAGATAACTTAGATATCCTTCGCCGATACTGCAACAAAGTTTGACGAGTGATGTTTTCTAAAGGTTAGCTGGATCTAAAACTGTGTTGATGAACTTTAATCCGCTGTTAAATTAAAATCCATTGACCTACCTGGCACTTTGAACGGATCTTTCATGCATGCATGTTTGTGTAATAACATGCATCGATCATTCTGGAGCATGCTGGCTCACAAAAGTTATGCAGATCTTCCAAATGTTGACATGTGGCATTATATGATAGGAAAAAGTCGCCTTCGTTAATGTCGTCTCTGATCTCCTCAGAAAACTTTAAGTAGTGCGAAGCTGTCAAGAGCGCAGTGGTAGATAAGAGTTTCTCTCAAATTCGAGATTTCACTTGAGAGCTCCAAATTCACGACTGGCAGCAAATACTGCCATTTGTGTTTTTTGGAAGTGACAGGCTTCCTTTGCTCAGTTTCAAAAAATTATCTGCCAAATTCTCCAGTCTGAATAACCAGAGTTTTCAAGTAAAGATGGCATTCCATGACAAAAAAAACACAAAAAAACAAAAAAACAAAAAAAAAAAACAACAAAAAAACCCCCAAAAAACGACGACCCAGCCAGCTCACTGGCAAATCAGATGACACGAGACTCTTCCCAGTAGTGGCCACTGCACCGTGGGATTCAGCAGTAGGGCTTTATATATTCTCCTCTTGTCACCCAGAATACTAAAAAATTGTGCACGCAAGAGTTGCGATTTGATAACGTTAGTAATTTTAGCTGCTTCGTTGAGGACATTCTTAAGTAAAGCTAGCAATGCGTCTCCCGCTTGTCCTCTGAGCACGGGGTTGGAGAATTCCGTGACTTCTAGGACAACTTTATGCCACTGCAGTTATAGCCATCAAGGCTTTTGTACGAGGCAGATTATGACAGTAAAGAAGCGAATGTTGTCTTAATGTTAGTATGAGAATCGTTTTGACCCTCTAGATCCCGGCAGTGGCCTCGGGGACCCATAGGGGCGTCCATGGACCTGACTTTGTAAACTGCTGGTTCTAAGGAAAGGGCCACGGTGCTCAGAGCTGAAACCTATCACCATGAAATCCTAGCTCTTTGCTAAAGCATTGCTCCAGACACGTCAGCCTTCTTTGAGGGGCAGCCTTGTGGACATTCGGCAACCGGGACATTCCGCCCCGTTGTCTCTTCTCTCCCGTGGGCAGGATTTCAAGCCCCTTCCTCCTCCTGGTCGCTCCCCATTGAATCTTTAAGTGTGGAACCTACTGGACCCAATATTCTGCTGAACCCAACCTGGAGCAGAGGTGATACCGAATTTGACCTTTGTGTCACAATCAAAGAAAGCCTCAGAACTACATTAGAGGAACCCAGGAAATTTAGGAAAAGAAAACAAAGCCCTATAATCTCATCACCTTGACAGCCACTGTTACACCGTAGCTCCAAAAATGTTGACTCATCCTGAATCTGTTGATGAAATCCCCAAGGTTTTTTTTTTTGTTTTTTTTTTTTTTTTTGTCCTGCTAGCTAAGCCACGTCATCCTGGCCCTTTCCACATGGGTGGAAAGTGTCCATGGGACATGCAGTGTCCCATGAAGACAGCCTGACCTTCAGATCTGTCCACTGCCCCGTGGACAGTGGGTTCTGGGGTCTGGAGTCCAGTGGCCAAAGTTTTTACTAATTTTTCCGGCTTCGGGTGACCTGCAAATGAGATCACCCTCATCCAACATCAGCAACCCCTTTCATAAATTCTCCATGTGGCAACTTGAACCTTAGATTAGAACATTCGATGTTGAGAAACACTCACTGATGATGTATGTCCTCTGTTTTCGTTTCCTGGGGCTGCTGTTAACAAAGGACCACAAATCAGGTGACACACAACAGAAATGTATGCTCTCACGGTTCAGGAGGCCAGGAGTCTGACATCAAGACGTTGGTAGGGACACACTCCCTCCAGAGGCCCTCACAAAGTCTGTCCCTTAGGTGCCTGGGTGGCTCAGTTAGTTAAATGTCCGACTTGGCTCAGATCATGATCTCTGATCTCGGCATTCGTGGGTTCAAGCCCTGCATCGGACTCTGTGATGACAGCTTAGAGCCTGGAGCCTGCTTCGGATCCTGTGTCTCCCTCTCTCTGCCCCTCCCCGCTTGTACTCTGTCTCTGTCTCTCTTTCAAAAGTAAATAGAAACATTAAAAACAAAAACCAAAAGACAAAGTCTGTCCCTTGTCCCCTCCTTGTCTCATGGTGGCAGGAGCTCCTTGGCTTTCCTGGATTTGTGGCCACATCAGCCCACTCTCAGCCTCTGTCTTCCCAGTGCCTTCTCTTCTGCGTGGCCCTGTCTCACCTCCCTCCGCCCTGCTCTTACGAGGACACTTGTCGATGGCATTTAGGGCCACCGGGATAACCCAGGATAAGCACCCCCTCTCAAGATCCTTAATTTGATGACATCTTTTGTCATATCAGACAATATTCATAGATTCCAGGGATTAGGATGTGGGCACATTTGGGGGGGCCACCCATCAGCCCGCCATACCCTTTAACCACAGACATTTGCATATTGGCAGTTCTCAACCAGGGGACGTTTGGTAATGTCCGGAGACAGTTCGATTGTTACAACTGAGGGGGAGGAGGACAGCTAGCATCTTGTTGACAGAGGCCAGCGATGCTGCTAACTACCCCCCAATGCACAGGACAGGCCCCGCAACAAAGAAGCATCTGGTCCAAAGCGTCAATAGTGGCAAGGTTGAGAAAAGACTTTATAATAAATTTTTATTATTTTCTACCCCGTCTAAGAAGCCTCCACTGTCATCCCTGTGTCTTGCTGCAACTTTATGTTTCACTGCAGCCTTTGTTACATGTGACATTAAATGCACCCCGTTCTATCTGACTCCCTTCTCTTTGCTTGCTCCCTGTCTGTCTCCCCCAGCACTGGAGCATCCCCACTGTCTCCATTTGGCTCCCTGTTGTCTCCTCAGCCCCGTGAACAGCACTCAGCACATAGTAAACGATCTCTACACATTTGTTTTTATTTATTTATTAGTTCATTAAGGTGCAGACATTTCCTGAGCTCTTACGATATGCCAGCCGCCGGGCTGGGTTATCTCATTTGGATACTCGAAGAAAAACCTGTACGGTTAAGTATTTTCATTCTCCATTTTGCAGATAAAGAAACCGAAGAGGTTAAGGGACTCGATGAAGATCACTTAGCTCCCGAGAGGTCAAGACAAGGCCTTTTCTCGGGCGTCCAGCCCCAGGGTGGATCCCCTTGGGGAGGGTAGACCTACTCTACGCCCAGCACGGTGGCAGGCCCTGGGACACAGAGATGAAGACACAACCCCTGTCCTCAGACGGTACTGGTCCAGTGGGAGAAATAGCTAAGTAAGCAAGGCCTTTGTGACATGAGTCCCTGCAGGGGACTCTGGGGGCTAACCTGAACATGGGAAACCGGGGGAGACTTCTCAGAAGAGGTGACAGCTCAGTCAAGTCCTGGGGGAGCAGGATTCGTTAGTCGTGGGAGGCAATAGGCTGGGGGAGCAGTCTGTGACAAGTTCCAGATGACAGACAGGACTGGAAGCTGACAGCGGCCGCGCGGCCTCATGGGAGCGGGAGGTACAGAGAGGGAGATGCCAGGGATGAGGCTCAGGGACTGGCAGGGGAGGGGACTGAGGAGTTTGGACAACGGGGGACCCCCCCTCCCACCGCAGGGTTTCAAGCACTCTGTCCTCAGTGGTCCGTGCACTGAAAGGTGCTGCTGCGGTGGTCCAGGCAGGGCAGGATGGCTTCCTGGATGGGACAGAAGTGGGTGGACACGAGAGACAGTTGCCAGGCAAGACCAATGACTTGGGGGCAGGACCCTCGGGGATTCTGGAACAGCGGCAGGCATGCCGGCCAGCCATTTTTCTAAAAGGTTGGTGGGCGTGGGCATTTAGTAAAAGGAAATAATAACGTAACGTAACAACGATCGCTGGTGGCACATTACCACCCCACGGCCATCCCCAGTCTGCGGATGTTCTCACTCCTGGCTGCTAAGGGGGCAGGGAAGGCAATATGGGAACATGTCCCCACTGCCATCTCCCCCTGCGGCCTGTCCACAGTCATGTCCCACATTCTGCTGGGGCCCTGGGAGTGCCCTGCTCATTCATTCTGGCCTCATGGGCTTGGAAAGGTGTCTGCTCTGTTCCTCGCCTTTAAAGGCACCCGGCTTCCCTGGAATGAAATAGAACAGCCGTGTCCTGCAACAACACGGCCGAGGAAGGGCACTGCGTGTGGGGCTGCCCGCCTCCTCAAGAACGGGGGTCCAGCACGGACATTTCAGCCACCTGGATGTGCAGTTCCCGGCCACCCGCACACACCAGCATGTGCCCGGACTTGCCGCCCTTGGCACAGAAGACTGCCGCGGATGGCCACCTGCACAGCGGTGCGGGGTTGCCCCGGGCTGTCCTTGTCCCTCCCTCTGCTAGGTCCCTTTCCACTCCATGGCTGTCATAGCTTTCGTCCAAGCGGCTCTATGTCGTGGTTTCCCCCTATCTCCAAGCCCAGGAACCCCTACAAGTACAGGGAGTAGGTTGGCCACGTATAAGACAAACCCACGTTGTCCCGCATGTTCGAGGCAGGACTTGGGTAGACCTGGGAGATCAGCCGGTGCCACTTCAGGGGCCACGCCCTGGCCATCCTTAACGAACTTGCAGGGAGAGGCTGTACCTGTACACTGTTGACAGAGACCCTGCGGTCTGTGGGCCATGTGACAGGACGGCCCTGGGGCGTTACTGAGAAACGGTACCTGGAAACTAGGAGCGAGATCTAGGTGTCACTGCCCGGTGACAAGTAATTTAGAAGGTGAGGCTGGGGGCTTGAGGGGTTAGGTAGGGACTTCCCACAGCCTGGCACCTCTCGCCGGCCCTGCAGGGTGCTGTCCGGAGGATGGAGGAGAAGCCACTGCCAGCAGACGTCCCTAGCTCGCTCCCAGGACAGCCCTTGCGTTTCTCAAACTCAGCGGTAGCAAATGTGTAGGTGAAAAGACTCATTTCACCAGCTCTGAAGGAGGCGTCTACAGGGCCACTTCAGCACGTGTCCTATTAGACGGGGCAGCTGCCGCTTGGCTCCATGTAAGGGTGCCAGCCCAGAGTTCCCAGACCCCCTGCCACCGCCCCGATTTCAAAAGTAGCTGGAAATCTAGATTTTCACATGAACATTTCTTTTTTTTTTTTTTTTTAATGTTTATTTATTTTTGAGAGAGAGAGAGCAGGGAAGGGGCAGTGAACGGGGGGTGGGGTACAGAGAATCTGAAGCAGGCTCTGAGCTGACAGCAAAGAGCCTATGCGGGGCTCGAACTCACGAACCATGAGATCATGACTTGAGCTGCAGTTGGACCCTCAACCGGCTGAGCCACCCAGGATCCCCCACACGAACATTTCTTAATGTTTAAAGGAGATAATTAAAATTATTTTATTTTTTCAAAAAATTTTTTGAGCATTTATTTATTTTTGAGAGACAGAGTGAGACAGAGCATGAGCAGGGGAGGGGCGCAGAAAGAGGGAGACACAGAATCCGAAGCAGGCTCCAGGCTCCGAGCTGTCTGCACAGAGCCTGATGCAGGCCTCGAACCCATGGACTGTGAGATCATGACCTGAGCCGGAGTCCGATGCTTAACCGACTGAGCCACCCAGGAGCCCCAGGAGATAAATAATTTTTAAAAACGTTTTGAATGAAAAAACAATAATGGAAACAAAGACAAAAACTTCACGCCGTGTGGCCAAATTCTCTCTGGACCCAGCTGCCTCTGTGGGTCATGGTCATGGGCCGCCAGCTCTGGGTCTCCTCGGTACTGTAAGTCTACTCTCCAGCTCCCTTAAACACGGGTGATCGATGTTTAACCCGTGTTCAGGTGACAGTCACGTCTCTGTTCAGAATGCTGCTTCCTCTGCCTGCAAGAAGCAATTTGTCCCCACGGTCTCCCTAAGTAAGCAGGTCCCGGGACCTTCTCTAGTCACCCCAACCCCACTCCCCAGTTCCTGGCCCCCAGGCACCTCGGGAGCAGGGACTGGACAGAAAGGAAGAAACTTCACCTGTCTCTTCTTTGATGCTTCCTTCTCTTGGCTCTTCTCCACTGGCCACATTGCTTGCGGGGGACTTGCCCTTCATCCTCCAGTGCCTGAAGGTCACTGACAGCAGATCAGTACTCTCGTCTGCAAAGCTCAGCCCCCTGGGTTGGTGTTTGTCAGATCCGCCACCCTAGTGACCTTGCCAAGAAAGGTCACAGCTGAGTCTGATGTGACGTGCGCTTTCTCATCACACCCTGACGATCCCAAGCTTCCTCCACATAGAGGCAGAGGCAGCTTCACTGGAGCCTCGGGAAGAGGCTAGGAGACCCCGGGGTCTGGCCGCCCCATCCAAAGCACCTGTCCCTGACCGAGGGGCTGAAAGAGAATCCCGGGTGGAGAGCACTGTCTTTTCTCTGCTGCCCTGCATCACACCCTACCCTGCGTGGACTTGTCCATCCTTCCCAGCGTGGCTTGTCGTCTGATAGGAAGCTTAAGAACCCAGTCTTCAGTGGCCGTCTACAGCTGTTTACTTTGGCTTTCAGCCTTTCTGATGCTATTCTTACAAATCTTGGCTTGGGAGCCTCTTTCCATTCCTCCGTTCAACCAGTGTTTATTGAGCACCTACTAGGGGCCAAACACTAGACACTCACGGGGAATAAAACAGTGAAAGACTAGGCAAGCTCAGGAGGTTAAGTGGCCGACTCTTGATTTCAGCTCGCGTCATGATCTCACGATTTGTGAGTTCGAGTCCCGCGTCGGGCTCTGTGCCGATAGTGGGGAGTCTACTTGGAATTCTCTCTCTCCCTCTCTCTGTCTCTCTCGAGATAAATAATAAACATTTAAAAAATGAGTCCAGACACAGACTTTACATACTTCACAAAAATTAACTCAAAATGGATCATAGGCTTAAATGTAAAACACAAGACTATGACATTCCCGGAAGATAACAGGAGAAAGCCTGCATGACCTCGAGTATGGTGATGACTTTTTAGATGTAACGCCAAAGATGCAATCCACAGAATAAATCATTGATAAGCTGGATTTCATCAAACCAACAGCTTCCGCTCTGTGCAAGACCACGTCAAGAGAATTAGACGACAATCACAGTGTGGGGGGAAATATTTGCAAAAGACACATCTGATGCAGGACTGTTGTCCAAAATATACCAACAACTCTTAAAACTCAACAATGAGAAAACAAGCAACCTGATTAAAAAAAAAAATTCAAGGACCTTAACAGACATTTGCCAAAGAGAAACAGATCAGAAATAAGCATATGAGAGGCGCCTGGGGGTGGGGGGGGGGGTTCAGCTGGTTCAGTGTCCAACTCTTGGTTTCAGCTCAGGTCACGATCTCATGGTTTCGAGAGTTTGAGCCCCATGTCAGGCTCTGCGCTGACAGTGCGAAGCCTGCTTGGGATTCTCTCTCTTTCTCTCTCCCTCTCTCCCCCTCTCTCTGCCCCTCCCAACTCACGCTGTCTCTGTCTCTCTCAAAATAAATGAATAGTCTTTTAAAAAAAATAAAAAGGAAGCAAGCCAGCAAGCACAGGAAAAGGCGCTTCAGATCCTGTCATCAGGGAAGTGCAAATCAAAGCAACAATGAGATGCCACTACACGCCCATTAAAATGGCCAAAATCCAGAACACTGGCAATCCCAAACGCCAGCAAGAACTGGGAGCAACAGGAGCTCCCCATCATCCCCGGGGAGAATGCAAAACGGCACAGCCGCTTTCGAAGACAGTTTGGCAAGTTTCTCGCACGACTCTGCATACTCTTACCGTATGATCCAGCAATCGCGCTCTTTGGGATTTACCCAAAGGAGTTGAAAAATGACATCCACGTGAAAACCTGCTCAAAGACGCTCAAAACACCTTTATTCATAATGGCCCAAACTTGGAAGCATCCAGGGCGCCTGGGTGGCTCAGTCCGTTAAGCGTCGGACTTCGGCTCGGGTCATGATCTCGTGGTGTGTGGGTTCGAGGCCCGTGTCGGGCTCGGTGCTGACAGCTTGGAGCCTGGAGCCTGCTTCAAGTTCTGTGTCTTCCTCTCTTCTCTCTCTGCCCCTCACCCACTCATGCTCTCTGTCTCTCTCAAAAATGAACGAACATTTAAAAAAATTTTTTTTTAATTAATTCTTAAAAAAAAAAAAAAGACAATGTCCTTGACCGAATGGAACTTCTACTCTATTGGGGAAGACAATAAACCAGTAATGGAACAAGAATTCTGTGCTCTGAAGACAGGAAAACAAGACGGTGTGACAGATGGAGGGTGCTGGGGATCCAGCAGGCAACTACTTAGGACCTTCAGGAAGGTCTCTATGAAGAGGAGACATTTCAGCTGAAATCCGAATAAAGAGAAGAGGCCAGCCATGCAGAGCTCCGGAGGGAGAGCAGTTCTGGCAGAAAGCAGAGCTCAGCAGTTGGGGGGAATGGAAAGAAGGTCCCCGGGGCTGTTGTGAGATTGGAGGAGGGCAGGAGTGAGAACTCTCTGGGTTTCTAGGCTGCACCTGAGGGCCAGCTCTTAATCCCAGTGCATCGCAGGGCTCTGAGCAGGCCGTGCTGAGGCCCGGTTTGGATTTGGTCTGAGGTCCAGACCACTCTAAATCTCGACTCACTCGTGGGGCCTCTGTGGCACCACATGCTTCCTGAAGGTGTCCCCGCTTCCTTCCTCCCGATGGCAGTTACACAATCTGAATTGCATTCGGAGAGCTTCCCCTGTCACTCACCAGCCCCTACAGTGGTTCACCCTTGGTTCAGTTAGCAGGAGCCGGTAATCCCCACCCTCCCTGCCTACAGGTCCTCCCTCTGGGCCTCGGCCTCTGCATCTGTAAAGTGGGCGGGGGCGGGGGTGGGGACCACATGATGCAAATGGCCTTGGTAGTTCCCTCACTGCAGCTCTGGATAGTGATTGAAAGAGGATGCAGCCAAAGTGGGTTCCAGGGAAGAAGCGAAAGTGAAAGATGGAAAAGAGTCCTCCGGGCTCCCGGGCTCCCGAGGTGCGGGTGGGAAGAGTAGTCTGGGGAAGGAGGGAGGTTTTTAGAAAGCCAGGCCGGCAGAGACCCTGTGACCCAGGCTTTCATTTCGCCCAAGCACCCCACAGCACCATGTGACCCAGCCTGGCCAAAGAAAGGGGAAGCGAGGAGAGCCCAGAATTTCTCAAGAAGCACAAAGCTGGTCGGAGGCGGCTGGCAGCGGAGCAGGGAGCCAGAGCCAGAGGGGGCCAAGGAGGAGGGGAGGCAGGAGCGGGGGAGGGGGCAAGGAGGAGGTGGAGGAGACAGCAAGGCCGGTGGGGGCAGAGCGAGCCCTGTGAGAGGGCCCCCTCCCCCAGAGGACACGCCAGGTGTCAAGGGGAAGGGAGACAATTCAGACGGGGCGACGACTGGGAGACCCACAGGAAAGGAGGGGGAGGGGCGGAAAAGTGGGGCGAAAAGGGATCGGCAGGGGGGCCTGAGGGGTCGAGAGGAGGGGGAAAAAGAGCCGCGGGAGGAAGGAGGGAGAGTCAGGGGTGGGTGGAGGGGACAGGGGGAGAGTTGAGGGTCAGGGACGGGGAGGTAGAGACCGGGTAGCCGCAGAGGCCGCAAGGGGAAAACCAGGCAGAGGGGGTCAGGGAGACAGAGGGGGAGAGGGGGTGAGCCACAGCGGGTGAGAAGGGAGGGCCGCCCGTTCGGGGGCCGCAGGTGGAGGATGCCCGCGCCGCGCGCCCGGGAGGAGCGCCGGCCGCTGCTGGCGCGCAGGCCGCGGGGGCCCCGACGGTGGCGGCGGACGGCCGCGGCCGCGGTGCTGCTGGTGGAGGCGCTGGAGCGCGCCGCCTTCTTCGGCGTCTCGGCCAACCTCGTGCTCTACCTCAACAGCGCCCGCTTCCACTGGGACGGGCAGCAGGCGTCCCGCGCGGCGCTCGTCTTCCTGGGCGCGTCCTACCTGCTGGCGCCCGTGGGCGGCTGGCTGGCCGACGCCTACCTGGGCCGCCACCGCGCCATCGCGCTCAGCCTGCTGCTCTACCTGTCCGCCTCCAGCCTGCTGCCCGCCACCGCCTTCCTCGACGGCCGCCGCTCCTTCTGCGGGGAGGTGCCCGAGTCGTCGCTGGGGCCCGCCTGCCCGTCGCCGGACTGCCCGCGCGCCTCGCCCACCCCGTACTGCGCGCCCACGCTCTACTCGGGGCTGCTGCTGCTCGCCCTGGCCGCCAGCTCCATCCGGAGCAACCTCACCTCCTTCGGGGCCGACCAGGTGAGTGGCGGCGGGCGGAGGCCCAGGCGACGCGCGGGGCCCGCGGGGTTCGTGGGGGCTGAGACCGGGAGCCAGGGGCGACCTCGGGCAAACCACTTCCCCACTCTGCGCCCGGTTTCCTTATTCGAAAGAAGAGGGGTGGGGGGAGCCAACTCTAACAGTCACGATGGCCACGATGGCCGTAGCGGGTAGTTGCTTTTCTCGAGGAGCCACCTTCACTGTTGTAACTCCTTTAATTCTCTTAACTATCCCGGAGGTAGGTGGTATTATTGTGACCATTTTACAGGTGAGGACACAGGTTTGGGGATATTGATCCACCTGTCCAAGGTCACACAGAGAGCAGATCAAAGCGTGGGAAGCTGGACTTCAGGCCCCACCATGAGCCCCATATTTTTTTTAAGTTTATTTATTTATTTTGAGGGGGGGGGGGAAGGGCAGAGAGAGAGAGAGGGAGAGAGAGAATCCCAAGCAGGCTCTGTGCTGTCAGCGCAGCCTCCGTTATGGGGCTCGAACCTATGAAGCTGTGAGCTCATGACCTGAACAGAAACCAAGCGTGGGAGGCTTAACAGACTGAGCCACCCAGGCGCCCCCATGAGCCCCATCTTTATGTGTTATGGGGGGGTGGTTAGGGAAGGAGAAAGCCTCTATCTGACCAGCAGTGCAAAGGTTGGTTCAAGCCAGTTTGTCCAGATCCCAGCTCTGCTACTCACTACCCAGGAGCATTGGGGCAAATATTTTAACTGATGAGTGTTTCTCTGTATGCTTTTGGACAGAGCATGGCACATAGGAGAAATTCAGTAAATATTTACTAAACAAATGAGTAAATGCCTAACCACGTGGCTATGTTTTCATAGCTTTCCTCAGTAGGATGTTAGACAATAATTTTAAGTAATATGTAATATGATTAAAACAACCAGCTATGGTGTTAGTGAGCCAAATCGAGGCAGAACTGCATGCAGAATGTGATTATAGCCCGGAGGGCAGCCTTCCAGCCCTTCCATAGGAAAAAAGACCAGGAATCAGCTAAAACGGGAAACAGGAAAAAAAACTGTAGCAGTGATCAGGCCACTGGGCTAATTGTACTTTTCCCTCATTGTGTCTGTTTTTCAAATGTTCTTTCGTTGTATGTATTCACCACCATAAAGGGTGACATTTTAAAAAGAATCATTGCATCCAGCTGGCATCCACAATTCCAGTGTCCTTGCCAAGGACTTCCTCATCCGGCCTGTTTGGATTCTTTGGTGACGGGGAACTCAGTGCCCCCTGGGCAGCCTGTCCATTCCTTGGATGCTGTCGACCTGCCTTCAGACTAGGAGATCCCCAACTTCGACCAATAGGAATCCCTCTTCTTCCCTTCGTTGTATTCTTTCAGTGACATCCGGTATACCGCCAGGGGCCCTTAATCTGTGCCCTTGACCTCACTGACCTCCAGAGAGCCTCAGCCATCCAGTGCCCCCTGTCTCTCCCTCCACCTGGTGGCAGAACTCCAGTGACATCAACAGTGATAACTGCTCTCGCACATTCTCCTGTTTTCTGAGCTTGGCCTTTGGGTGGGGCAAAGCCAGACTGGAAGGCTGCCCCCTGGGGTCCGAACACTGAAATGGTTTCAGGCAGGGGTGGACCTCACTGGATTTGAGTTCTTTAAAAGTGTCTCTGGCTGCGGTGGAGAGTGGATGGGGGTAACAGGAGTAGGTACATCGGAGCGGTAAGGGGCCGCTGCAGAATTTAGGGGGGCGGTCAGATGAAGGATGTGTGGGTGGGAGAAGTTGGCACCGTCTGGCAGACAGCCATACCCAGGAGCTGCGGTTTGAACACCCTTGCTGATTTCAGAAAGGGCCATCCATCATTCTTGACAAAGTGCTCATTTTGGGAGAGCTCATTTATATCCTGAATGGGCTGCTGGTCTTCCCATTAGAGTTGCAATTGTCATATTCATTTACTTCCAATGACTAAATGGAAGTGGCTGCACGTAATAGGACTTATTTAATTTTCTGCTTGAAAGTCGACAGCAAAAATTCTCGTTGAGTGGACAAGCCCCTCCTTCTCCGTTGCCGAGAGGACCCCTCAGAACCTCCGAGGGGATGCATCCCTATGGACTCTAATTTTATATTTGGAAAAGGAACAAAATACCTACTTTTTCCCCCCACGCAGTTACAGAAAGTAAAGCTTGACAAAAAGGAGAGCTTTTTTTTGGGTTTTGAGATGTGGCGGTTTGTTGAAAGGGCGACGGGTGTAATGTGCACAGAATCACCTAGAGAACTGACCTCTAGTCCTCACTGCCTTTTAGAAATGCAGACGCCTGGTCCCTGCCCCAGATCTACAGAGTCAGAACTGGGACCGGGGTCTGGGAGAGGTGGGATCAGTCAGTGCAGCTGACCCGAGCCAGCAGACCGGAAGGGGGCCTGGGGCCTGACTGTTGCAGATTGATCCAAATCCTGGGTAAAGATTTTCAGTCCTTCTGCCCTTGCTGGGGGGCCTGGGTTTTTTTTTTTTTTTTTTTTTTTTGGTTTTTTTTTTTCTCACCAGGCCAGAACCCTCTCTTGGGGCTGTGTCCAAGCCCACCTCTGTTTTCGCTGATATGCCAACCTTGTTTGACTGCCCGTATATCAGAGGGAGCAAGTCGAGGGGAAGGGATGGGCCAGAATAGAAAACTCTGCATCTCCAAGTTACAGAGGAGATTCTCAATTAGACTTTTAACTGTTCTTTCAGTAAGACATGTACATCATATTTAATAATGCGGAACAGACCTGATCTTTGTTGGCCTTCTTCCGATTATAAAGGTGATGCGCATAAAGGTTGTTTAGTCAAAGACAAAGGGAGAAATCAACCGGAAACGAGCAAAGTGGCATCAGACATCTGTTGTGTGCACTACTTGGTGAACATAAAAAGGCGCCGTGAGCCGTGAGCATGAAAAAACAGCTGTGCCAAATGTCCTGGTCATTAACAAGTGACTCCCAAGGGAAAGGTTTATTCATTCAATGCATAAATATTTATTGAGTGTCTATTTAGTGATCCGGCAGTAGGAAAGTGCTGGAATGTTCACCCACTGACCCAGGAAGTGCCTCTGTGGGAAAGGGGGCGCAGGCACATCGTGGCGGGGTGCCCCTGGACCTCCTGGGCCCTTACCCTCACGCCCGCCCAGCAGGTGATGGATCTTGGCCGCCATGCCAGTCGCCGCTTCTTCAACTGGCTTTATTGGAGTATCAACGTGGGTGCCGTGCTGTCGCTGCTGGTGGTGGCCTTTATCCAACAGAACGTCAACTTCCTGCTGGGCTACGGCATCACCGTGGGCTGCGTGGGCCTGGCCTTCTTCATCTTCCTCTTTGCCACCCCCATCTTCGTCACCAAGCCCCCCGCAGGCAGCCAAGTGTCCTCCGTGCTTAAACTTGCTCTCCAAAACTGCTGTCCCCGGCTGTGGCACCGACACTCCACCAGGTGAGGAGAGGGCTCGTGGCGAAGGGGGCCACGGAGCCTGGGGAAGGGCGGTGTTCCTCCTGGGGAGGCGCAGTCCAGTTGGAAGAACATTCCGCTCCACCTCCCGCGGTAGCCCTTTATGACAACCTGCTCTCCGGGGACCAGAGCTGCCCGCTGTGATGGAGGTCAAGGTGGTGGATGGTGATACTGCTGTGGGTGAACTGTAGAAAGTGAGAGGATGTTAATGGTCCTGACGGTGACGGTGCCTGTGAAGGTTGAGATGGCGGTGTGTGTTAGCGAATCAATGGCGACCGACCGTGGCAGTGGAGGCGGTGATGACGGGGATGGTACCGGCAAAGGCTCTTGGGATACAACACCACCCTGACATTAGGTATAAGAACGTCTAAGAAATCAGCCAAACTTGCTCCTACTCCACTAGCCGGCATCCCAGGGAGGATGGTTCTTGATCTTGCAAATGCACAATGCCTTCCTTTTGCTCTTCTCCTTCCTAAGTTAATTGGCTGCTTTCGCCAAGCCAACTTGGAGGCCTTGGAGCCAGTTACAGATCCTGTGGGTAGGATCGAGGTGGGAAAGGTGCGGAACATGTTTTTCCAAGCCGGTGCATTGCTGCGGGGTTTTGTTTTAAAATTAAAAAAAAAAAAAAATTAACTTTTTATTTATTTTAGAAAGTGGGGGAGGGACAGAGAGAGAGAGGGAGGCACAGACTCCGAAGCAGGCTCCAGGCTCTGAGGTGTCAGCACAGACATGTGGCCTCACGCCTGTGGCTGGAGCTTGCCACAACAAGGTGTCTGGGTTGCCAGAGGAGGGAGCTTTCCAAGAGAGAATGTTCCAAAGGGAAGGAAGCAGAAGCTGTTGGTCCTTCAGGAGGCTTGAAACCCCAGAGCATCACTTCTGCTCATTCCTTTGGTCAGCACAGCCACACGGCTGGCCCAGATTCAAGGGCAGGGGAACTAATCACCCATTAGTGGAAGAGTGTCATCACATACTGGGAGGGGAGAAGGTGATGGTGGCCCTCCTTTGGAAATGACCACACTGGTGTTATCCCTTTTGGCATCTCAAAGGCTCAGATCTTGTGGTTCGTGGGTTCGAGTCCCGTGTCAGGCTCTGTGCTGACAGCTCAGAGCCTGACCTGGCTTCGGGTTCTCTGTCTCCCTCTCTCTTTGCCCCTCCCCCCCCAAAATAAATAAGCATTAAGGAAAAGTTTTAATTTTCTTTTTTTTTTTTTTTTTCAACGTTTATTTATTTTTGGGACAGAGAGAGACAGAGCATGAACGGGGGAGGGGCAGAGAGAGAGGGAGACACAGAATCGGAAACAGGCTCCAGGCTCTGAGCCATCAGCCCAGAGCCCGACGCGGGGCTCGAACTCATGGACTGTGAGATCGTGACCTGGCCGAAGTCGGACACTTAACCGACTGCGCCACCCAGGCGCCCCGGAAAAGTTTTAATTTTCAAAGGATGCGGCAAAGGGTAAAGGTCATAGCAGTGGTTGATCTATCCTGTTTCCCCGATCACTTCCCTTGCACCCCTACCTCTCTGCTCCCTCCCTCCTCATCCAGTAGGGAGAGGGCTGTAATGTTGTCTGTGGAGGAGTCTGGACTTGGAGACAGCAAGCAGGGGGTTTCGGGGGGTGTATCAAACCTGGACCAGCCTCTCTGAGTCAGGCTTGGACAGGGACTTCCCTGCTTCCCATTGAAAACTGATGCTGCGAGCCAAAAATCCCCCAAGAGTCTGCTCGCCACAGTCACTGGTCTACTTTCTCCGGGACCACGGAGCCACGGCTCGGGTGGGATGGGTCTTGATCAGCCACCTGGGCGAGAGAGGAGGTAATAGGGAGGACGGTGACTGGGAGTGTAGTGAACACTGCGGGAGGCTGGCTCTGGGGGGCGATCGCCTCCCTAACGACGAGAATGGTGAGGATGTTGGCAGCGGTGAGGATGGTGAGGATGGAGAAGGTGGTGGTCCTGGAGGAGGGAGGAGATGGGTCATTTTGGAGGTGATGGCTATGGTCACTGGTGAGAGGGGAGCAAGATTAAATTAGGGGCTAGTGATGGCCGTGGTGGTGGTGATGACGGCTGCTATTTTATTTGCTGCCGTGGCCCCACAGAGACTCTCAAGGCACCCAGACGCTGCCTGCGCAGAGGTCTCCCCAGCCTGGCCCCACCCCGCAAGAGGACATGGCCAACTTCCAGGTTCTGGTGAAGATCTTGCCCGTCATGGTGACCCTGGTGCCCTACTGGATGGTGTACTTCCAGGTGAGCGTCCTGACCTTTTGTCCTGGCGACACTGGCTCCCCAGTCCCCCGACTGGGCTCGGCTCTCACTGAGCATGTGAAAAGGGGGTCAGGGATTCACAGAGTGAACTGGGGCTACGTGGGGCCTGGCACAAAGCCATCTTAATAATTGTTAAATGTTTATTTTTGAGAGAGAGAGAGAGAGAGAGAGGCAGAGAGAGAGGTGGGGACAGAGGATCTGAAGTGGGCTCTGTGCTGACAGCAGAAAACCTGATATGGGGCTCGAACTCAAAAACCACGAGATCATGACCTGAGCCGAAGTCAGATGCTCAACCGACTGAACCGCCCAGGTGCCCCCCCCGCCCCCCCCCCACCGACCCGGGCCCACCATCCTGATAATTAATAGCATGAGGAACTCTAGAGACAGGTCTGAGGCCCCATGACGTGAATGTCACCCCATCTGTCTGGGCCTCATGTGTGAAACAGGTGGCTTCGAGGCTGTAACAGCGCTACAGCATTCAGATTCTCGGCCGTGGCATCTGAGGCCCAGAGAAGGTGTGCCCGTTGCTCAATGCCTCACGGCCAGCTAGGGGTGAAGGTTGAATACATGGCAGCAGTGATCCCCCACCCTAGTGGTCTCACGACCACCTGCAGAGCTTTAAAAAAACGGATTCCATGTCCTACCCCAGACCCCTGAAAGAGAATCGCTGGGGGAAGTCTCTAGAATAAGAAACTGATGCTGGTACTCAGCCAGGATAGAGAGCTGCTACTCCCCACCATTTCCTGAGGGGAAGGTTAGCAGTGTGTGTGTGTGTGTGTGTGTGTGTGTGTGTGCGTGTGTGTGCGCACAGGGTGGACAGCAGCCTACCCCAGCCTCTACCCTCCAGACCACAAGGTCATCGCCTTCCATGTCCCCTTTGTAAGAAGCTTGTTTCGAGTTACAGAAGATGGGGGCTGTGCAGGGCCAGCCTGCTACTTGGGGGTGGCACAGACAAGGTGTCCATGATGGGACAGGACATGGGGTGCAGGTGCCCGTGGCTGTCAGTCATACTGGTTGTCAGAATATTGACATCCCACATCCACCAGGTAAATAGCTGCGGTCCTGAGCGACCCAAGTGCCCTCCCCAGCCCCTCCTGTGGGATTGTCCCGGACTCCCCTGTGTTATACAGCAACCAAAGGGGTGATACCTGTGGGTATCAGTGGGCAGTGGGGCCCCCCGGGAGCCTGCTCCTGCACCTGTGTCCAGTGACATTCTGGTGGGTTCGTGCCTATGCGGCGTCTGTGCTGTGTCAGCCTGTGGGACTCAGTCTGGCCTCGGTGTCAAATGCGAGCTCCCCATGGGGACAGCCATGTCATTATCTTCCCTATGTCAACAACCACTTATCCACGCCCGCTCTGTGCCAGGCCCTGGAGACACAAATGTGAGTCGGACCAGCTGTGCCCAGGCTCTGGGACAAGGCTGCACACGCAACGCACAGGCCTGGGAGCAGAGCGCAGGAAGGCAGGAAGCTCCCTTACGGGGCCTGGCTCCCCGAGGAGGAAGGAGGGGAGGGAGGTCAGCCCCCCGCTCCCCTCCCCCCAACCCAGGCTGGGGGAGGGGACCGCGGGGAGCTCGGCTGCAGAATGGCCCTCTGGGAGCTGGGAGTCTCCCGGCCTGAAGGTGAAGCCTCCACCTCTCTTGGCAGATGCAGTCCACGTATGTCCTGCAAGGTCTTCACCTCCACATCCCGAACATTTTCCCTGAGTACCCGTCCAACAGTTCCGTGGCTCTGAGAGCCGAGGGCAGCAGCTACAAGGTAAGAGACCGCGTGGGCGTCCAGCCCCCCACTTCAGGCCCCGCTGGGTGCCTCCTCCTCTGAGAAGAGAAGGAAACGAAGCAGCTTCCACACCCAGGGGGCAGGGGGTCCTCAGGGAATGGGAAAAGCGCCTGGGGGATGGGTAAAGCTGTGCCCCAGCCCAGGCATCCTGCCAAGATGCTCAACTGCTCGGAAGAATTCAGGCCGGCTTTGCTCCCACCCGTCTCCACCAGGCCCTCAGATAGACGCGCCAGGGACCCTCAGTTCTATCCTGAGTCCCCTCACTCTCCGGGACCCCCGGATGCCCAGATATCTGCCTTCTACTGGGACTTTCCAAACCAGTTCCTTGGCATCTCAAAGACTCATCAAAGGTCCTAGGAGCTGGCAGCTAAATGACATTGGCCGCTATACCTTTGTTCCCGGCCCAGGGAAGACATCACTGATGAACCTTGACATGTTTTCATGCTGGGCCCAAGAATGTACCCGGCAGCCGCTCCCCATTGGTAGACTTAGAGGAACCCATCTGCCCTCCCTGGTCTAACCCCATCAGCGACTTCCACGGCTGAGGAATGTGCATTTCAGAGAGGGGAGAGGGCCGACCCTGGCCCACCCAGGGACAGTCTGGAGGCCAATTCTCCCAACTCCGGCCCAGAGCCCTTTCTGCTCTGCTAGCCTGCCTTGCTTGGCTCCCTCTTGCCCAGATCCCGGAAGCCTGGCTCCTCTTGGCCAACGTCGTGGTGGTGCTGATCCTGGTGCCCGTGAAGGATCATTTGCTCGACCCTTTACTGCTGCGTTGCAAGCTGTTGCCCTCGGCCTTGCAGAAGATGGCACTGGGGATGTTCTTTGGTTTCGCCTCCGTGGTTGTGGCAGGTGAGTGGAGGGACTCCGGGAGGGAAGCTGGCCTTTGTCTGGGGTCGGGGGAGGCTGGCTCCATTTCGGGCTAATGCTGGAGCCGTGGGCCTGGGGCCAAGAACACCTTCCTGCCACGGATGCCATCTTGGCTTCCCAGAGGGTGTGAGCTGAAGGGGACCCTCCTCCTCCAGTCCAGCCTCCCCTCGTCCTGACTAGTGAAGAAACTCACGCCAAGAGAGGGAATAAGGTGTTCAGTGGGATGTAGGCTCCCTAAAGCCAGGGTTCTTTCTTTCTTTTTCATTTGGTGCCCATGGACACCCAGTCAATGGGCTCGATGAATGTTGCAGACACTCAGCCACTTAAAAAAAAAAAGAAAGAATTTATCATTTATTCTCTTCTTTCCTCCAGTTCTAAAGGATTTGCAGCCATTTATAAAATGGTCAAGAAGCCTTTTGTGCTACTGCACAAACCTGAGTCCTCTTCAATTAGAAACTGAATGGTTCTGAAGTTACTTAGCGTCTGTGAGTGCCATCTTTTCGATGGGGATACAATGGGGATTCAGCCCTGGTGCAGGACCGGGGCTCCGCCCTCACGGAATGTAGTCTAGCAGGAGTGTTCTGGGGATTCAAAAAAGCCTGTAAAACCCCCAGTACTGTGCCTGGATCACAGGTAGGAGGCAGGGGGGAATTCAAGCTGGATAAACAGTATCGTGTTAACAAGGATGAAAACCAAACCACGTTTCTTTTTGGTTCCGTGCTTTAATGCACCCTGTCCCGTTTCATCCTCAAAGCAACCCCGGGAATTTTGTTCTCACTCCTTGCACGTGAGCACTGGGTCTCAGAGAGCTTACGTGGTTTGCCCAAGGTCACACAGCTAGCCAGCGTGGCAGGGCCAGGATTGGAACCTGAGTCGCCCAACACCACATCCAGCATTCGTTCCACTACAGCACAGCTGCCTCCTAAGCAGAGAAGGGGAAGGAGAGAAAAGGAAGCTTTGCAAGCCAGGTTAGAAAACCATTCTGTAACACTTGATCCTGCAAGTGGACACGAGTCGTGTGGTCGCACGGAAACAGGGCCAGCAGCGAAATCAGACACACCGGGGCTCTCAAATCCAGCCCCAACTACTCATTAGCTGTGTAACTGTGGGCTGGGTGCTTAACCTCATTTTTTAAAATTTTATTTTTCAATTAATTTTATTTTATCTCATATGCAAGACTGCATATTATTTTTTTAATATGAAATTTATTGTCAAATTGGTTTCCATACAACACCCAGGGCTCATCCCAACAGGTGCCCTCCTCAATGCCCATCACCCACCCTCCCCGCCCTCCCACCCCCCATCAACCCTCAGTTTATTCTCAGTATTTAAGCGTCTCTTATGCTTTGCCTCCTTCCCTCTCTGTAACTTTTTTTTCCCCCCGTTCTCCTCACCCCGGGGTCTTCTGTTGAGTTTCTCAGGATCCACATATGAGTGAAAACATATGGTATCTGTCTTTCTCTGCCTGACTTATTTCACTTAGCATAATACTCTCCAGTTCCATCCATGTTGCTACAAAAGGCCAGATTTCACTCTTTCTCATTGCCAAGTAGTATACCATTGTATATATAAACCCCAACTTCTTTATCCATTTGTCAGTTGATGGACTTTTAGGCTCTTTCCATGAATTGGCTATTGTTGAGAGTGCTGCTATAAACGTTGGGGTACAAGTGCCCCTATGCATCAGCGCTCCTCTATCCCTCAGGTAAATTCCTAGCAGTGCTATTGCTGGGTCATAGGGTGGATCTATTTTTAATTTTTTGAGGAACCTCCACACTGTTTTCCAGAGTGGCTGCACCAGTTTGCATTCCCACCAACAGGGCAAGAGGGTTCCCATTTCTCCACATCCTCGCCAGCATCTATAGTCTCCTGATTTGTTCATTTTAGCCACTCCGATCAGGGTGAGGTGATATCTCAGTGTGGTTTTGATTTGTATTTCCCCGATGAGGAGTGATGTTGAGCATCATTTCATGTGCCTGTTGGCCATCTGGATGTCTTCTTTAGAAAAGTGTCTATTCATGACTTCTGCTCATTTCTTCACTGGATTATGCCTAGCACATAACAGGCTCTCAATTATTGCAAGTTGTCCCTGTGAATGACTACAAAACCTCATCTGAGCTTCCTAGCAGCCAAGGCAAAAATCAAAGGGTTGAAACTCAGATCTGGGACCTCCACCCTACCCCCGGGCCAGTATTCTCTTCCTTACCTGCTGCTCAGTCTTCGGCTACCTAGTGAATACCTACTACATGCCAAGCTCTGCCATGGGCTAAGCTGCCCACAGTGGGCCTGACTCCAGTCCCCCCCTTCCCCCAACTCCAGGAGGCCTAGAGATGGAGCGTTTACAGTACATCCATCGGAACGAGACGGTGTCCCAGCAGATCGGGAAGAATGTGTACTATGCAGCACCTCTGTCCATCTGGTGGCAGGTCCCTCAGTACCTGCTCATCGGGATCAGTGAGATTTTTGCCAGTATCCCAGGTACGCTGGACCCCTCCCCCTGCTCTTGCACCAGTGATGGGCTCTGCCTGGTGCCGCCTCGAGCCAAGTCAGCGGCCTCACGGCCACAGCTTCTCGGGTTCGTGCGGGTGGAGGAAGGCCAGGTTCCCTAAGTGGGGCTGCCTTCACCCAGTGGGGACTTCCCAGCATCTGGTTTGTGCTGGGCACCATGATGGGCACTGCAGATTTGGAGGGGATTAAGACTCTCCCGTAAGGACTTCCCACACAGTCCCTGGTGCCGTGTTCCTCATCCCCCGGGTCTGCGCATGTGCTGTTCCCTCTGCCTCAGGTTCACAGTGAACAACAATTTCCCCTTCCCTTCTGAGCCTAAATGCCAGTTTCTCCGTATGGCCTTTTCCGAGGCCCCCGGGCAGAGGGAGTCGTTCTCTCCTCCTGTTGCCAATGTCTGTCCCGGCACATGGGGTGCTGCGTTGTCAGAAAGGCAGCACGTGTTTGTCTCCCCGGCCGGGCTGTGAGCCAGAGCCGTAGGGTGGGCATGGGCTCTTCACTCAGCCAGGGAGCAGCTTACTCAGCTGCCGGCCAGGGCTAGGCTCGGGGGGACTCAGAATTGGGAGGCATCACCCAGACGGTAAACCCAGTGGAGGACTGTGGAAGGGACTCTAGGGTGTTGGGAAAGCCCGGGGACGAGGTGGGGAGGAGGCAGGTGGGCAGCGGGGGCAGGACTCAGCAGGTGGCAGGAAGGAGGTCACAGGCAGAGGAACAGCATTGGCAAAGAGCTGAGCTTTGTGGGGAGTGTCCGGAAGGCTGGCAGGTGCAGGGCCAAACCTGGATGTTGAAGTTTCTCCTGGGGGCCATAGTCTCACACACCCCCCCCAGTGTAGGAGACTTTGGCAGGGAAAGGATCCCATTAGACGTGTTTTAGACCCATCTGAGTGTGTGAGGAGGAAGGCAGGAGGCAGGGGAGTTTAAGAGGCGTTTGCAGAGGCTGGGCAGGAAATAACCGCGTCCGCAGTTTGGTCCAGGGCAGAGGGAAGAGGAGGAGGGGAGACAGAGCAATGTGGGGGCGTCCAGGTGGAGGGGAAGAGAAGTGCAGGGCGGAGGCAAGGGGTCGGTGGTGCATGGGTGTCGTCCTAGCCACGTAGTGGGCGGTCCTGCCAGGGAGGCCAGGGTGGGGCTTGTTGAGTGTGGGCCAGGGGCCTCGGACCCCGTCTCTGCCTCTGCACCGGCCTGATCCCACCCCCCCAACTCTGCAGGCCTGGAGTTTGCCTACTCGGAGGCTCCTCGCTCCATGCAGGGTGCCATCATGGGCATCTTCTTCTGCCTGTCAGGAGTGGGCTCACTCTTGGGCTCCAGCCTCGTGGCACTCCTGTCACTGCCAGGGGGCTGGCTGTACTGCCCCAAGGACTTCGGTGAGTGTGGGGCCCTCCCTGGGGGTGGGAGGCTCAGAAGGGTCGTGGCAGCTGCTAAGTGCCTTGACCCCGGGCAGAATGAAAATTCGCAGGCTAGACTCGGGAGAACCGGGTTCTAGCCCAGACTTGGCCAGTCGCCCACAATGTGGCTTCCCCACGTTGGGCCTCAGTTTCCCTAACTGTCAAAAAGGAACCCGTGTACTCAGCAGGCCTCCAAGGCTCCTTCCTGCATCTGGAAGTCTGTCATTCTGGCTGAAGGGCCACCTTTCCCTGTGGTGTTGGTGTTTGAAGCCCCGTAAAGAATAGCTGGCGACCAGGGAGTTACAGAAGCCACAGGAAACAGGCCAGATGCTAGAGGGCTGTCTGCCAGCCCACTGCCCACACCTTCTCAGCGGCCAGTCCCAGGGGAGCCCTGCCCGACTCAACCCAAATGCCAACCCCTCCTTTTCCCCAGGGAACATCAACAATTGCCGAATGGACCTCTACTTTTTCCTCCTGGCCAGCATTCAAGCCGCCACGGCCCTCCTGTTTATCTGGATCGCTGGTCGCTACGAGAGGGCAGCTCAGGGCCACGTCTCTCAAAGCTGTCCCAGCAGGGATAGGGGCTGAGCACACCGCCCCCCTCCCCGCCGACCCCTCGCTTCTCTCCCCAGGACACAGACAGCAGCAGTCCCAGGTGGGGGTTCCTTGAGTTTATTCTGTACCCGACATTAGGATGAAATGGTTCCCATAAATAAGGGGCATAAGCCCTTCCTCACGAGCATGGTCCATGATGGGGGGGGGCAGGGCAGAGGGGGCCTGGGTGGGAGTCCATTCGAGTGACCAGGCGGGGGACTTGGATCAGCGAGCACCAGAGGGTGGGCAGGAGGCTGCCGGGGCTGGCGGCCGATGGTGCTGGGCCGGGCAGGCCGGGTAGGCCGGGCAGGCGGGGAGGGGTCAGGAGCTGCCCCGGATCCTCTCCATGTAGCTGCGCAGCTCCTCGGGGTCCTTCAGTCCCATGTCCTCACATACCCAGCGGATGTCCTCCTCGCCGGCCACCAGGATGGACTGCACGGCAGGAGCCCCCACGGGCTCCTCAGGCGGCTGGGCTGGGGGGGCTGGCGCAAACGTCACAAACTCCACGCGCTTCCGCCGCCCCCCGGCTTCCTTCCGGGCCAGGGTGCTCGAGGAGCCGGCGGTGGCCCCGGCGGGGGCCTGGGCCAGGGTCAGGGCCTCCCCTCCTCCCCCACTCTCGCAGGGGCAGCCCCCCTCCCCCTTGGGCAGGCCGGGGGACTGCCGGTCCAGCTGGCGGCTCAGTTCCTCCTGGTCGGTGCCCAGCCAGACCCAGTTGTGGGGCTGGGGGGAGGCGGGGTCGGTGGCGGCGTCGGGGGGCTCCTTGCGCTGGTAGCGCAGCACGAAGACCACACCGTTGACCAGGAAGATGAGGATGGCCAGACAGAAGATGCCCAGCAGAGCGTACATGCCCAGCTCTAGGTCGGTGACCCGCTGAGGGGCGGGGACCATCTCCTCCGCTTCCTCCTCCTCCTCCTCCCCTCCGGCCTCCTCCTCTGCCGGCTCAAACTTGCCCCTCACGCCCCCCCTGTCCCCAACACCGCCCGCCTCCCATCGTTTACGGCCCGTGCTGGCCTCCGTGGCTGGAAAGCTCCGGGCAGGGCTGGATGGGAGGGCGGGGGCCAGGGTGGGAGCAGGGGGCAGCCCCAGCCAGGCGGTGCCGGAGGCCAGCGGCACACGGTGGCGGCCCCGGCGGCAGGGCTCCGGCGGGTGCAGAGCCACGTGCAGGGGCAGCCCCTCGGCACCCGCCCCACTCACCACCACCCCGAGCAGGGCGCCCCGCTCCTCGGCTGGCAGGATGGCACCGGGCTCCTCAGCTGAGACAGACAGTCCCAGGTCATGGTGGTCGTAGAGCTCAGCGGGGGCCAGGGTGCGGTCAGAGAAGGACAGCCAAAGGGAGAGGGCCACCTCCTGTGGGGCACACGGACACAGGCAGAGACATGCGAGGGCACGCACGCATGCACACAGAGACCACTCCCACAGAGACAGGCCACACGGAGGAGAGATCAGAGAGAAAACAGACACAGGCAAATGGACAAAACACAGGGAGAGAGGGGACGTGCGTCAATCACCTGTCTGCCACTCAGCCCTGGGGTCTGAGTCATCGGGAGGGTCCTCAGAGCCATCTAATCAACCTCCCACTGCCACACTCCAGCCAGCCACTGCTTGGTCACCTCCAGCTGCAGAGAGCTCACTGGCTTATAGGGCAGTCAGACCTCATTCTGAAAATGCTAAGGTGAGGGGTCCAGGTACCTCCCACCTCCCTGTCATTAGCCCCCATCTGGAGATGTTGACCTCATCCCCCTGACCCCCAGCTGTCACCTGCTTTGGGGCGGGAAAGGCTGACTGTGCCCAGCACGTGGCTGTGACCTCCCCGGGGTGGGCAGTGCCTCGGCTCAGGGCCAGTGAGATGCCCATCACCGGCTGCACCCGCAGCTCCAGCACCGAGACCTTGTCATCCGTCACGGCCAGTGCCTGCTCCCCCAGGATGGAGTCAGACAGTGGGGAACGCACCTGAGGGTGAGAGGGAGCTACAAGTTGGGGGGGTGGTAGGTATACGGACAGGTCTGAGTCAACGGGAGGGTCCTCCCTGGGCCCTCCGCCCTGGGCCCAGCATCTGCACGGGCTGCTTCTCCCCACCCTTTGCACCCCATATGCCCTATACATACCTGGACCCCAATCCCATGCCCAGGGACAGTATCCTCCTCCTCCAAGACCTGGCCCCCACATACCCACCCCCAGCCCTTCATTCTTGGAGGATATCCCCCATTACAGGGCCACCCTATTCTCCCCCAGCCCCCAATCCCACTGGGCTCATACCTGCCCACGAACACTCCCGGGACCACCTCCACCCTCGCCAGGGGGTCTGCTCACCTCGATGGAGGTGACACCGGGCTCCCGGCCCACCAGGACGCGTCCGCCCTCTAGTGAGGCTACACGCGGGTCCTGCACGCGCGCGTGCGGCGCCACGAGGTGGGACACGTCCAGCAGCCAATCGGGGCCGAGCAGGTGGGTGAGGCGGCGGCCGCCGTCCAGCGGATGGGCAGCAAAGGGGACAAGGAAGCGCACGCCTGCGCGCTGGTACTGCAGGCGGCAGCCTCGGGCGCGCCGCTCCGCCTCCTCTGCAACCGCGGGAGCGTCGGGCTCTGGCACCCTGTAGGGAGGGGAGGGCCCGGGGGCGGGGCGTCAGCTCGGGCTCCGCCCCCAGCCTCTGAGGGCCCCGCCCACTGGAGAGCGAGAGCGAGAGAGACACACACACACACACACACACACACACTCACTGGTGGCACCATTCTTCGAGCACAGCCACACTTCTACCCGCTGGCGAGGCGCCACAACCCCGTTCCTAACTGGTGCCTGTGCCTGTCCATCAAGCCACTCTTGCCCTCTTGCTCCTAACTGGAACTCTTGGCTCCTGGGGAGGCGAGGAGGAGCCTCACCTTTGGCTCTGGCGGGACTCTCAGTATTCACCGAGCTAGGGGCCATCTCAGGCTTTGAGGACACAACAGTGAACGGGCTAGACAAAAACCTTTGCCTTCAAGTCTTAACAGTCGCGGGGAGGAGCGTGAAGGGGGTGGACAGACCGCAAACAGATGAACAAGGTTCTACAGTCATTAGAAAGTGATAAATACTTCAGAGAAGTGAGGCGTGGAAGGGGGAGAGGGAGGCAGGGAGGGTGGAGGTCTGCAACTACAAATGAAGTGGTCAGAGGCTGGGTGGTGAAAGGCGGGTGGGTAGGAGGAACCGGAAGCAACCGGGTAGTTTTTTAGACCCCCCGCCTCGGTGCGTGGGACCAAGGCCACATTCCCTGCAACCCCTCTCGGTCCCAGAGCGACTTCGCCAAGGCCTCCACTCACCCTTCGGCTGGGCCGGGGACCCTCCAGCCTCGGACCTGCTCCAGGGTGGTGTCAGTGAGCTCGATGCGCAGGGGCAGCAGCGGGGCCCATACTGTCAGCCGCAGCGAGGCCCGCAGCCGGCGCCACCAGAAGTCCACCCGCACCCCGCGAGCGCCTTGGCTCTCTTTGCCAGCCACAAACACAGCGTCGCAGGTCTCGGACACCTACGGGAGGGCAGGAGCTGGGCTAAGCCGTGGAAGACAGGTGTGGACCAGAGAGGGCTGCCCTGACCCCTCGCCGTGAGAAGGGGCAGGGCTGAAATTCGCGATGCATGTCACTGGCATGTTTTAAGATTACGAAGATTTCGCCATGCAGTCAAGATCCGCTCTGGAGGAACCAGCCATCCCCCAAGTTCACCCCGGGGGGTTCAGCTGGGGAAACTGGCTATCCGCGTATAACAAAGTCTTTCTCCTGGCCGAGGAGCATTGGAGCCCACAGATTTGGCTCCTCATTAGTGCCTCTGGCTTTCCTGCTAGAGCCACCTGGCAACCCACCACAGGAAGGAAGGCAGAGAGCCAGGCCAGACCTACCCACCCCAGAGCCCTCAGGAAGGAACCGCGCACAGGGGCAAAGCGGCGTCATAAATGGCAAGACGCCTCTTCCAGGCAGGCAGCAAGGAGTTAGGAAACACGGGCTCTGGGCTTCTCCTCTTTGAACTTCAAAGTGTGGAAAGTCACCCTCCCCTTTTTGTCTTTTTACCTCATGGATCGTTACCAGGCTCTAATAATCATCACTGATGCTTTTAATTCTTGCAACAGAATAACATATTCCCGTTTTAAAGCTTAGAAAACCGAGGCTCAGAGAGGTTAAGAGACTTGTCCACGATCACACAGCTAACCGATCACACAGCTAACTGATAACAAACATGGCTTTCAAACTAAAGTCTGTTGATCTCAAGGTATATACTCTTTTAAGTGGGCTTTACATCAAACGCAGCTAAAATTCACAAACCTGGGATCGAGAGTCGTGTGTTCTACTGACTGAGCCAGCCAGGCGCCCCCAAAGTGCTCTGAGCTCTCCCAGCTCAGTTCATCTGTCAGTGCAGTAATGAACGTGAAGGTGCCTAAGCTGGGGCTGCTGGGGTTACATAGCTCCCACCTGACTGTGCACAGAGGCGGTGGGAACAAAAGAAGTTGAATCTGGGGTTCCCCCGCTGAGGTTTCTGGTGTCAGTAAGAAACTTCTCTCGGGGACCTGAGTGGGGAAGGCGTAGGTCCATCACTGGGCACACTCACACGGGGCTGGCGTGTGCCACTCACCTGCAGGACCTGTGTGTTGGCCGACTCGCAGCCGATGTGCTCGGTCACCTCCACCAGGGCACCCCCACCGTCCACAGTGACGAGGCGCACGGGCACACGCTGCGGCTCTCCGGTCAACGGAGCCGTGTTCACCAGCTCCTCAGCCTGGGGGTGCGGGAGGAGCTTAGCCCCAGCCTCTTTGCCTCACTTGGCCCCGGGCCTGGCCAAGCACAGGTGGGGGACTCCTTACCTTGGCCAGGGGGACAAGGGCTCTTATGTCCCGCTCCGACACCAGGATCTCCCACACCATTTTGTCCTTCTCTGCTTCGGGGGCCTGGCCTGGGTACTCCAGCTGCCATGTGACAGGGCGAGTGACCGCCACACCCCCACTAGTGCCATTCTCCACCAGAAAGTCCACCGACAGGAACTCGGATAGTTCAAGGGGACTGCTGGCCAGAAGAGAGAGAGAGAGAGAGAGAGAGAGAGAGAGAGAGAGAGAGAGAGAGACTGAGTGCTTGCTAGTGGCCACACGCTATTGTAAGCACTTGCTATGTTCATGAGGTGGGTCCTAAGACAATCCCCGATTTACAGATGAGAAAACTTAAGTACAGAAGTTCTAGAACTTGCCCAAAGTCACAGAGTGAAAGGCGGCAGGGCTGGGATTAAACTCAAGCATCCTGGCTCCAGGGCCCAAGCTCTTACATGCTCTTGGCTTCTGGAAGGTCCGTATAATCACTTCACCACCCCCCTGGAAAGCTTGCTTGCTCTCCTGCCTTCCTAGGCCCTCTCCACTCAGACTTCTGCTTTCCATGGCCATTCAGGTGGCAACAGCACCTGTGTCAATTTCTACCAAGCAGGAAGAGTCACTTCGAAGCCCCAGGATCGGCACTCGACCCCCTGAATAATAACCCTCACAGCTTCCTTTGATCAAACACTTGCTGGGGCGCCTGGGTGGCTCGGTCGGTTGAGCGCCTGACTTCGGCTCGGGTCATGATCTCACGGTTCGTGACCTTGAGCCCTGCGTGGGGCTCTCTGCTGTCCGCGCAGTGCCCACTTCAGATCCTCTCTTCCCCTCTCTCTCTGCCCCTCCCAGCGTGTGCTCTCTCAAAAATAAAGAAGATATTAAAAAAACAAACAAAAAAACCACTTGCTGGATGCTTGCCATAGAGGATCTTATTTCATGTTCACAAACCCTGAGGGATGCATTATTAGCCCCATTTTGCAGGTGAGGAACCTGAGGCTTGGGTGGGGGGCGGTAAAGGGGGAAGTGAACTGGCTTGCTCGTGATTATTCATCCAAAAGTGTCAGAACCAGGACTCACACAGGCGTTACCATGCTGACGGCCTCGGCCCAGACTCAGAGAGTAAATCAGAGATCATGTTAACCACAGCTGAGCTTTTTTGGAACTATCAATGGCCCAGAAAAAGGGCCCCACTTGGTGGTTGCGGGAGGCAGGGTAGGGGCTGTGAGGGGCCGGGATAGGCTGGCATCACGTGACTAAGACTCACGGACACTCCCTGCAGGTAGGAGCAGCTAGACACGGATACGTAGGAGCTCGACGAATGACTGTCTGCTTTGTGCTGCTTCCTTGAAGGAGTCTGTTCTGTGCTTGCTCCCGTGGGGCTACGGAGGCGGCGTGGCAGCCCCCTTCCCTTGGGCCCCAGAAACCCGCTCACTCCTTCCCCTGCTCCTCCGGGGAGGGAGTTGCCCACCTGGAGTCTGGCCCCGTGGGCCCGGCACGGTGGCAGGTGATGAGAGTCGTGTGGTGCTTGGAGGCCCTGAAGCGGTCCAGCTTGGCAGTCCACAGGCTGGGCTGGGCGGGGCGGGCAGCCGTCACGTGCAGCCCCTTCTTCACCTTGATCCTGGGGAGAGGACGCAGGCCCAGTGTGTCGAGGCGGGTGCCAGACTATGGACCGAACGAGGAGCAACTCAAGGGGCTCCAGGCACCGGCCTCCTGTCTGGCCTCCCTGACTCCCGTCGGAACCTCCTGCTCACCATCCTCCCATCCACAAGGACCCCATCTCGATGCGCGTCATGCCACACAGCTCTCCCCGGCACCCAAAGACCCGCTGCCCCCAGCGTCAAGTCTAATCCCGGCATCGAGGCCCTCCAGGATCTGCTCTGGTTTCGTCTTGGCCTGTAACATCTCTGTCACCCTGCCCCGGCTACACCGAAAGTTCTTCCCCCACGCACAGCCCATTTATGCCCGAGTCTTTGCTCAGGCGGTGCGTTCAGCCTTCTGCCTCTGCTCGTTCTTCAAGCCTCCAGCAACTCGAAGAGTTTCCTTTAGGAAGCTCTTCTGGGGGCAGGATGGATTTCTCCCTTGCTCCGCCCCTAATGCAGGCCCCCACCGCGCCTTGTGCCTCCACCAGAGCATATTCCCCAGCGCATGCCGTACAGCTCCCTTCCCTACCCGTTGGTCCCCTTAGTGCCAGGTGGGGACCAGGCCTTGCTACTCTCTGTAGCTCCAGAGTGGAGACACAGGGCTTGCATATTTTTTAAGTGTCTACGAAAGATCTAACGAGTGTGCAAGTGAGCACAGGACAGTGTGACAGACGGGGACGGGACAGGCACTTGGGAGACGCACAGGGACAGGACACACACAAACCCAAATATGAGAGAGAGGCACGTCATACTCTGCAAATCCTCATCAGTGGAATTGGGGTGGGGGGGCTACTTTGGGGAACTTCCTGTAGAAGAGGACACAAAAAGGAGAGCCTTTCTGTGGGGGAGGAGCAGGCTCTGTCCAAAGGTGAGGGGCAGGCAGGAGAACATGCAGATGAATGTGACTGGGGCAAACATCCCATTAGAGCGTTAACCACCCCCAGGCACCGCACTTTCCAGTTTCCAAGTCGTCTCCTGTTTTCCCTCCCTAAAGCCCTCACAGCTGCCCTGTGAAGAAGGCAACATCAGCCCCACTGGACAAGGAGTCTCAAGGAGGTGACAGGGGAAGGGGAACTTCTTATTCTGACTCTAAGTTCAGGGCTGTGCCCACTGCTGGGTCCTGCCTGCTGCCAGGACAGTCACGGCTCTTGGCCTGGAGGGGTTTTGGTGGGCTCGTGTTTGCAGAGATCAAAGGTTCCAGTAAGGACCCCAGAAGGAGAAGGTGCCCCTGCCTCCAGCCCACCCCAGGAGCCCCGTTCTCACCGCAGGGTCAGGACACTGGCTGTGAAGTTGTGCCGGAGCAGGAGGGTGGCACTGAAGAGCTGGCCGGGCCGCACGGGCACGTCGGGCACCCGCAGAGTCACCGCCTCATCCAGGGGCACCTCCTGGTACCGCGGGGGGTCCGCGGGGCGCAGCTCCACGCTGCCCACCGGAAGAGCCTGCTCCCTGGCGTCCTCCTCCCCACCGGGGCCACAGCCCCCAGAGCCCTCAGCTGCGGGCTCCAGCGTGTAGGCCAGCTCGGCCCGCGTGCTGGAGCCCTGGGAGAACCAGTGGGAGGGAAACTCCAGCTCCACCACGCAGGCGCCTAGGGATGGCTGCAAACACACAACAGCCAACGGTTGGCATGGCGGGGGCGGGGGGGGGGGGGGCGAGTCCCAGCATCCACGATAGGAGATGCAGAGCTGGAGGGGTCCTCCTGCTGCAGGACCAGCAGCGGCCACAGTGACACAGCCAACCAGTCACGTGACTGGGGCCCGGTCTCGGAACTCATCCAAGAGCCACGCTTCTGCCTGTGGGAACAGCCTCATTCCAAAGCGAGCCAATCCCAATGCCTCCCCCCTAATTACGCCCTGGGACCACCCTGACTACACCCCAGCCTTCTAAGAATCCCAAAGCCCTCAAAATACCTCTTTCCAGTGGATCCCTGTGCTAGACCCCCAAAACAGTGGAAGTTGCCATTATAAAAGTGATATTAACAACAGTGTGAACACTTGCTGGGTGATCACACTGTGCCAGGCGCTGGCGCTGGGCTAAAAGCTATTCTTGCGTTCATTTCATTCATTCTTTATTCCAGCTCCACACGAGGTAGGCATCGTTATTACTCCATTTTATAGGTGGGGAAGCTGAGTCCCAAGAAAATTAAGTTACTTGCCCAAAGGCACCACCAACGGACTGACTTCCTTAAGGGTCCCTAAACCACCCTCTCAAAGGGTCCCCATGAAAGCTAGGGGAGCAGGAAGGGAGTCAGGTGGTCTGTGACTCCCACACCACCCGGGGGTGGTAAGCCCTCTCTTCCCTACCCCAGGGCTGTCCTCTGGTCGGCACAGCAGGCCGGGCCAGCTTAGGCAGGGCCCGCCCACTCACCTGGAAGTGGCAGGCTCGGTGAGCAGTGCCTGCAGGGTGAATGGCGTGGAGCCGGGCACAGGGCAGGCTGCCAGGCCCCGGCGGCCAATCCTGCCCTTTGAGGTGGAAGAGGACGCGGGCGTGGGGCTCTGCTGGAGTCACAGCCGCTTCCACTGACACAGCCCGCACATCCCACGGCACTGGCCGTTGGTGGGGCTCAGTGACCCGTGGAGGGACCACCTGGAGGGAGAATAAGGGTGTTCGACAAAGCAGGGGGTTGAGGGAAGCAAGATCTGGAAAGATGGGATGCCAGGCCTCCAGCCCCAGCTTGGCAGGAGAGGGCATTTGCAGGCCTCTGGATGATGGGGAGCACAGCTGGGGCTGGGGGGACTCCGGAGCCACATACAGCAGCCCTCAGCTCTGAATCCTTTTAGCCGGGGAGTCCCTGGTGCCGTCTCCTTACCTGCTGCGTCTCAAAGGGCGGGTAGGAGGCCCGGAGAAGTGGCTGGGCCCTGGGCCACGGCTGCAGGAGCAGGAAGGTCTCAGATCTGGAGCCCAGAGAGGAGTTGGCAGGTGGATAGCGGTCCACCTGCTGCACCCGGAAGTGCTCAGGGGCATCAAGGAGCTCTAGGGCCGCAGGCAGGTAGACAGGATCCAAGGGGTCCTGTTCACAGTCCACTGAGGAAGAAGGGATAGGGATGGTGACAGCTCCAGAGCTGCCAGGGCTGAACTGAGCTCCGTTCTGGGGCACAGTTGTCCCATTTCACAGATGAGGAAACTGGGGGCTCAAAGAGCCTCACACAGGTAGCACGTGACAGGGCCAGGATTTGAAGGTATATCCCAGACAGGATGCCAGCTTCCAAACCATTCCTCCTTCTACCTTCCATAGACTCAGACCTTCCTCCCTTGAGCAGAACCTTCTCAGCATTTCGCCCTCATTCCTGCCCTCTTACCTACTTGCCTCTGATATCGAGGCATCTGTAGGGTACAGTTCTCCCTAGACAGGGCCTGCGCAGTAAAAGGTGGCGACAAGGTGGGCTTTGTAGAAGCAGAGATGCTGTCTGTCCCCGAGTCCTTGGCCAGACTTGTCTGGGCATCCACCCAGCCTTCCCCTCCATCATCACCATGGCAACCCTGCAAGGGTTGCCTCTGTACCCAGTACTGGGTACTGGAGTGCAAAAGTGGGATGGGGGGGGGGGGAGGGGGCCCATGAGCCTGGGGAGAGAGTCAAAATATTCAATGACTAGAGGGGCAAAGGACCCCGGAGACCATATTGGGTTTGTACCGACTATTAGTCAGCCCCAATAAGAATAAATATTTTTGAACGCTAACTACATGCAGACTACTATTTAAAACGTTTTACGTATATTAACTCTTCAGTTTGTGTACTAACTCTGAGACCCAAGCCCTGTCACTATTATTTTCACGTTACCGGTGTGGAAGATGAGGCTGAGGTCGAGGGACTTGCCTGGGGTCACCCGGCTGGAGACAGGTGTTGCCGGGAGTCAGAGCTCAGGCATTACACCCAGAGGGATACCTCACCTCCGCTCCCTGTGCTGCTTGCAAGGGTGACCACTGCCGGCTGCGCTCCCTGGACTGTGGGTCTCTCCCTCCTCCCTTAGAGTCCGGGGTGAATGTTTCCTCCTCCTTTAAGGAAGGCCCTTCTTGATTGCGGGACCTCTCACCAGTACCCTCAGTCTTTCCCCGGCTAGTCGCCTCATCTGAGTTAGTTGTCTTCCTGTCTATTCACAGGGGGACTTGTTCTACTCATTCCAGAATCCCCCAAGCTGGGCAGCTCTCCCTGGAGATGATGCTCTGGGAGCCTGGAGGACTGCATGTACATCTTAATTCTGACTCCATGAAGCTTGGGTCCATCATTTAACATCTCAGAGCCTGAGTTTCCTCACCTGTAGAATGAGCATTTAGTGACACCGTGAAGAGGGGAGGGCTTTGTAAAGTGCAGAGTGCTGTCTGGGGGGAGAGGGGTTATTGCTACTGAATAATGGATGTGACAAGGCCTTCCTCATCTCTTAGAAGGGGTTATTAGGGCTCCTGCTGGGTCCCCTGGGGAGGGGAGCAGGTGGCTGAAAGCAGCCCTGGAGCCAGCTTCCTCGGTGCCCCATCCTGGGCTTGAAAGATGGTTTCAACCTCTCTCAAGACCCTCCCCACCAAGGAGCGTGTGTCTGAGAGGCTCCAGCCGTCCTGCCCCCAAGTGTAACAGGTAAGTGACTAGGGCTTCCCGGGGGGGGGGGGGGGGGGGCAGCCCCTGACCTCCGGTCCTCCTCCTATTTCACTGCCAGGATAATTATAAGATGCTATGTGGCCTGACACCCACGGACTTCCAGCACCCAGAGCTCAGCTCTCACGGGGAGGGTGAGGGGGGTAGAGAATGCCTCACTATCCCTCCCCCACCCCCCACTCTTCTGTGGTGTCATCCACCTAGCAGCCACAGCCCTGCCAAGGGCAGTCTGACCGCCCCCCCCCCCCCCAACCCCGGGCACAGGAGAGTCGCTGCTCCTTCCTCCAGTGATAGGGATCGCCGCAGGATTCAGGAAGGCACGGATGGGGCAATCCCTGGAGACTCCAAGGTCAGCTTGCTCTTTGGGGCAAGGGGAGGGCGGCTGCGCACCTCGCAGGTCCCAGGCATAGGGGCTGCTCCCCGTTCCCGTGGGGGCTGGGTTGGTGGCGGGGGGAGGAGGGTAGGAGCCACTGGGGTGCAGCCGTGGGCACCGCAGATTAGGGAGCCGGCGCGCCTGGGTCAGGGGCAGCCGGGTTAAAAGCCCGGGCGGCAGGGGAGCTCGCGGAAGGTGCGGGGACCCGGCGGGGGTGGGAGGGCTGGCGGTGAGCGCCCGGGGCCCGGCCGATCCCGGGTCAGGAAGAGTTGCCGGGTTCCGCGAGTGCGGGAAGCCACAGAGGAGCGCGGCTGGGGGGCAAGATCCTGGGGGTGAGACCTCCAGCCCTCAGGGCACAAAGTGGGGCGACCCCGCTCGGGGCTCAGTCCGGGAACCCGCAGCTCCGGGCTCGCCGCATCCCTCCAGTCCGGCCCCGGCCGCCCCTCGCCCCGCCCCTCCCCTCCCGCTGACCTCTCACGACGTCCAGGGCCAGGGCCACCAGGAGGCAGAGCCAGGGGCCGCCGGGCCCCCGGGGAGCAGCTGCCGCGCGCCCCGCCATCCCGGCGCACATCCGTCCCGTGGAGGGCGGGGACTAGGCGGGCGGCTCAGGTGGCCCCCGCCCGCCCGGCATCTCCCGCGCCCGCTCCGCGCCGCCCCGACCCGGCCGGCTGGGTCCCCGCCGCCGCCCGCCCGGCCGCCCGCCCGCGGCCGCAGCTCCCAGACAATGGAGCGGGAGCTGGAGCAGCAGGGTGGGAGGGAGCGAGCGCGGCACATGGGCTGCCCCTCCGCCCCGCCGGGTCCTAGTGCCCTACGGATCCCCAAGCCCCGAGCGCCCCCGTGCACCAGGTCGGGGAGAAGGCCGCTTCCCTGGGGGACGGAGCCACAGGGGCTGACCCGCCGCTACCGAGAGGGACTCGAGGCGTTCGGGTCGCTCCCTCTCGGAAGCTCCTGCCCGTGGGGGAAACGGCCACTTCCTCTGCTTCACGCCCGCCCCACAAGCAACTCACCTGTAGAGGCATCCACACCTGAATCAGGAATTCAGGGATGTGCGGAACTGAGCTGCAAGGGTGGAAAGGGGGAGAGAGGGGCCAACAAGGCCCAGGTGACCATCACCTGGGCCTTCGCTGCTAGAGCCCTGGACCACTCCTGTGGAAGAAGTTCTCAGGGGCGGACAGCTGGAGTTTCCTGCCTAGCCCCAGCTCTGGGAGGGGTCTGTGGGCCTCAGGAAGGGCGAGGGCCCCTCTGCTCCTGAGGGAAGTCCTTCCTCCCAGGTCCTGGCCTCCTGGCCCAGCCTTGCCTGCCAGGCAGTTAGGAGAGGTCCAGACCAGAGCACCTGGCTGCACATTAGCATCTCCCGGGCAGTTTAAGAAACTGGGGGGGGGGGGGGGGGGGGGGGGGCAGAAACGACATGCCTGTAACCCTCTACAAAACAACTGATCTAACATAGGCCAGGTTGAGAACCATAGTGCAGGAAAATCCTATCTGATGAGGGGAGGAGGGAGGACAGGCAAATCTCCTGGCTGCCAGCCCACCAGCCTTTCCTATTCTTACACTCAGTGGGGGAAGGGGTATCTTCATGGCCCTCCCCCACATCCACGCGGTTGGTCAGTTCCTGGAAGTTTTGCAAAGGGCGCATGCCTTCCTCAGGAAGGAATGGTCCACGAGGGAAGGGTACCCAGTACTAACAATTCTGTTTTGCCCCCCTCCCCTCCCTCCTTCTCTACCAGCTTCACACTGCCCCTGCAGGGACAAGTCAAGAACATGGAGGGGCTCTACAGGAATGGATTTAGCCCGAGGGAGTAATGAAAGCAATCCAGACTTTGAGTAAATACATTTTATATGGAACAAGATAATAAAATAGCGTGCATTTTATTTAAAACCAACCAAGCGCTGATAAAAATATATCTCACTGCAGCGGTGATTCCACATCAAACCTTAACAGTTAAGAACTGGGAGTTTAATTCATTCTTCACATCACGTGCTGGGCCTGGCGGAGGACACCCACCTCCCCCGGAACCTCAGAGAGGAAGAATGAGAGCCCTGGAGGAGAGGGCTCGGGTAGCAGGCTCACGCTGCCCCTCTCAGAGCTTGTGAAGGGAAGAGGCCCCGATGTGCGGCTCTAGTGTGTCTGCTCCGCACGCCTCCGGGGCCACCAGGGTGGACCCTGATCGGCAAGTCCTTAGTGGCAGGAGTGGAGGGAGAGGGAGGGGTGGAGAACCGTCTGGAGCTGTGCAGACAGGTGAGTCCTCCTTTCTCCTCCAGTGTCTCTGAAATCCCCACAGGGGATCTGATGGCCACCGCAGGGTCCAACTTGCAGGCACAGGCCTATGAAGCAGTCACCTTTTGCTTTGGCTGAAGGGGAATCAAGAATCTGAGAGGGAAAACTCTCTTCTTGACACAAAGCAGCCACAGTGCACTTTCCTACATACAGTACAGTGGCGGGCAGGCAAAGGGCCCTGCTGGCTCGGATTAAGGCACTTAGAACAGACTCCATGTACATCCTTGCTCCCAGCCCCGGGTGGGAACTTCCCCCTTGCCTTCCCCTCAGGTCCCACATGCCCTGCCTCTTCCCCAGAGCTAGGCAATGAAGAGCATGCCTGGAGGGATTGTGGTTTGGGTGGAGCGCAGGGCCGGAAGGAGACACACGAGGAAGGAAGCCTGGGGACTTGGCAAAGGAGGAGCTAGGAGAGCATCAGGAGGAAGGCAAGGCAGCAGCGGAGGGGAGCCAGCTGAGTCACAGGAGACCAGGGGCAGTGATGTTCACTGAGAGCAGACGCACAAGCCACGGGGAGGCCGTTCCAACCTGCCCCGACTGAGGCAGGCTGGGAGCAGCAAGAGCGTTAAGAGACAGACAGAGAACCCAATCCCAGACAGAGAACCTCAGAAGGCAGGGCCCCCGGGGACCCGCGTGGGGAATGGTCTTCCTCTTTCTCAGCCGGGGGTGGGGGGTCCGGTGAAGACAGGAAGGTTCTGACAGTTCAGAGACGGGGCAGGAAAGGGGCAGGGTACTGGAAGGAGGGCTGTGCGATCCAGAAGCAGTGCAGCTCTTTGGTGTGACGAGGACGACGCAGAAGGCCTTGTCCCGGCGCCCCCTCACTCCTCCTCCACACCCCGGGGCCCCTTGGCCGCCCGCCTCTGTCGCCAGCGCAGCTCCTCCACCTGGCGCTCCAGGCCTCGAACCTTGGCCTCCAGTTGGGCCCCTGAGGCCCGGGTGCCAGTGAGCCGGCTCAGCAAGGCGTAGAGGGTCAGCAAGGCCAGGAGGAGCAAGGCCCGGGTGGAAGGGTCGGGCACTGACCTCACCAGGGCCACAAAGCCGGCCAGGAAGAGGACAAGCTTCAGGCCCCACAGGATCCGCCCCAGCAAGGCCAACACCAAGCCAAGGAGCAGGGACAGAAGCCAATAGACAACTAGGGCCCCTGCCCCCCACAGCAGGAAGGTCTGGACCTGGCTGGGGCTGAGCTTCAGGCCCTGGGTGAGGTGATCTCCTGGAAGAGGGAGAACCACAGAATCAGCCAATCTGGAGTGGTGAGGGCACGGGGTGGGGGGCGGGGGGGAGAACCAAAAAAGGAGCTAAAACTCCCTGCAAAGGAAAAATCCTTCCCCACAGGGTCACAAAGGTAGGAGCTTGAATGTCAGTCAGCTCCTGTTCCTGCTGGCTGGGGGCAGATTACTTCCCTCGCCTGAAACCCGGTTCATCTGCAAAATGGGAGTGGTGCTCTGGGCCGCGGGTAACAATTAAATGAGACACTATGGCTTAGCCAGACAGGAAGCAAACACCTGGTAAGTAGGGGCAACCGTTAGCCTGCTCTTATGTTTGCCTCTGGCGACACCTGGCAGGGGTTAAGCACCTGGGGAAAAGTCTGCGCCCTGAAAAGATAAGCTCCCACAAATAGGAGGTGACAGGCTAAGCTCCAGGGGACCGAACCAGTACTCTGCCACTCACCATCTAGCCCCAAGGCATTCAGCAGCTGCGCAGCAATCCCAGACAGCGCGAAGAAGGCCACCGAGATGGCTGATGAGATGGCCCACATCACCTGAGACAAGGTCTGTGGAAAGAGCAGGGCAAGGAGATAAGCTTATAATCAATCATGCCCTTCTCCTTTAAGCCTCCAACCACTGCGCAGGCAAGGCCAGGAGGGAACGTCCCTCACCTCCTTCTCAGCCAGAGGTTTGCGAACCAAGCCTGGACAGCAGGCTGTGTCTCCTTCCAAAACTGGAACTCAGGACATCTGGGCCCTAATTCAACCGATTTGCTAGAATATTTTGGTGATGGTAGTAGGTGAATGTGTGTGTGTATGGAGGGGAGGGGTGGTCATCAAATCTCTATAGTTGTCACCCTGTAGAACTGGGGTCCTCCCACGGAATCATGAAGTCGTGGAAGCAACATCTGTGAAGGGCTAGGATGTTTCAACGAAGGAGGAGTCCCTCAGGTCTACTAGATTATGGATTTTATAAATGATCATCTCAAGTGTTTAGAATGACCTATCAAAAGCATGTGATGCCACACCTAGGATGTCATTAGCTGGCAAAGACAGCTCTGTCTTAAGCCCCTGAGTCAGGCCTACCTCTACCTCTAGAGGGGAAGGAATTTTCAGGTCTTGACATTTTGCCAATTTAAGACTTTAGGTCAGATTTAGACCAAAGTCAGACTCTGTCATCATCCAGTGACATGGGTTTATAAGGACTGGCCCGTTTCCTCGTCTTTCTGACAAGAGAGGGCAGGAATAAGGGAAATTTCAGGAGAGCTACAGGCCCTAGGGTAGGAATCGAACAATGGGAGTGCGAAAAAGCGGGAACTCTCTGGCTGCATCTTGTACAATGTGGGGCTCTCTGCAGCAGGGATTATGACACAGAGAGGATGTGGACCCAAGACGGGGTGGCCATGAACGTCTCCTCCTTTGTCTTTCTTCGGTGTGTGTAGTCACAGCAGGAAGCACCTTCCTTACCTCTGAAACCAGGTGAATGGTCTCTGGCCCGAGCCAGGCCTCCAGCGTTCCCCGCACAGATCGACCTATCTGGCTCAAGAGATCAACCGGGGCCTCCCTCTTCTGCTGGCCTGGTGGCACGAAGTCTGCGTGGGACTGGGATGATGCCGAGTGGAGGAGGATGAGGGCCACCAGGACCGTCAGGATGACTTTGAACACATGCTTGCCCCGCGGTGGGCCTGCCATGGCTGGGTCTGTTGGGAGAGCAGCACAGGGTGAGCGGAGCGCCAGAACGGGCACGGACACCCCCCGAATGCCCTCCTCTACCCCCACCCTGTTAGCCGAGAAAGGCAGAAGTGGGCCTTTTAACTTCAGCTGAGCATGACCTTTTGATTCACTGGTTCCTCTTTCACATTCTTTACCACTTGCACGTTTGTTCGTTAACCGGCAAGTATTCTCCAACGCCTTAAGGGAGACTAGATCTAGGATTGTTCCAGTTCTAAAAATCTCAAGGCCCGTCTCTGGGTCTTAGGTGTTACGGGCATAAAACAAATATAAGGCTTTGACCCCAGGGAGGTTATCATCTACTTAAGATCAAGCAGACATAAAAAACAACTTAGGAAATAGCACACAAATAAGATTCCTGCCATGTAAAGATGTAGAGAGAAGTGCTCAGGTATGTGCTCAAGCAAGAGAAAACTGCATATATGCCTCCTGCCCTGCAGGACCATCACAGGAGGTGGTATTAACCTCCTACTGGTAACAGATGAGAAGAAACAGACTCAGGGGTTAGGCACTGCCCCAGGTCACTGGGCTAAGTAGAAAGGTCAGGGTTTGAAGCCAGGCTTCTGCTTCCAAATCGCACACTTATTTGGGAGAGAAGGTTAACACCGTGGATCTCAACTGTGGCTGCTCTTTGGAGCCACCGGGGAGCTTCACAAACTATTGATGCCTCTGTCCCAAGTTCAGACTTTCTGGTGTCACTGTCTGGGAGTGGTTTAGGCTTGAACCTGCAAAAGCTCCCCGGGTAATTTCGCTGTGCTGAGCTGAGACCCACTGACACAGAATGACCTCAATCAACTCCCCAGCCCCCAATGTAGGCAAAGGGTTAGAGCACAGCCTTTAGGGAAAGATATTATTAATAAAAAGCTAACCATGTGCCCCCTATCTCATACAATCGCCACCATCAGGTAGGCATTGTTACTGTTCTCCATTTTACTGAAGAAGAAACTGAGGTAGGATAAGCAATAAGGGGGGGGGGGGGGGAGCCAGGATTTGAACCCAGGTGCGTCCGATATCAGACCCCTCACACATACTGCCCTGCCGTATCATCTCTGAAGTCAGTTTCAAAAGTGATTTAGGGGGCGCCTGGATGGCTCAGTCAGTTAAGCGTCTGACTCTTGATTTCGGCTCAGGTCATGATCTCACAGTTGTGAGATAGATCCCGAGTTGGGCTCCGTGCTGGGCATGGAGCCTGCCTAAGATTCTCTCTCTCCCTCTCCCTCTGCCTCTCACCTGCTCACTCAAGAGTACTCGCTCGCTCACTCAAAAAAAAAAAAAAAAAGGGATTTGGAGAGTCACACAATAGATTATTCATGGGCTAAAATAAACTTGGCATCTAGCAATCATCTCCGTGAATGACTCCTGGTGACAATTCACTTACCCACTTTGTGTTTTGTACTCTGAGCTCATCTGTAATATGATGCCACAGGCAAGTTAAGACCCAACAAGCACAGATTCATTGAAGCAGGTGTGGACCAGCCAAAAAAAATGTTCGCTGTTTACCACTGTGCTTGAGACATGTCAAACAGCACCAGCAAATCCCCTGTTCTCTCCCAGGGTCAGAAATGAACCTGTAGCTCCAGGGAGTTTTCCATGATTCAGACCCAATGATCAGAGGCTAAGCCATGCCCCTGATGTAGGAGCAGCCAGGCGTTTGAAGTTTTTGCAGGTTACCAGATCACTCTGGGAGTTACCCAGAAATCAGAGCCATCAGGGTGGAGAGGGATTCTTACTTTGTAGAAAGGAGAAGAGTCCAAGAAAGAGTTATAAAAATATCCTATCCGGGGCACTTTCTGGCCCAGAAACACCTGCCCTGAGTTCCTCTTGAGGTCTGTGGAATCAAGCAGGGCTGCAAAAACATGCATTCATGTGGAGCGGCCTCAGGCTGGGAAGGCTTTTACTCTTCTCCCCTCTTTGGCAGAAATCAAGAACCAGATGGTTCCTGCCTGCCAGTGGTCAGACAGGAGGGAAGCACAGGTCAGTTCCTGAGCTATCTGGGTCATAACCACACTGGGGACTTAAAGAGCAGGGTTGCTATCTTAGGTTGGATCCTATATCCAAGGACCTCCACCAGGAGGGATCAGATGTCGTCTCCTCGGTTCTAGAAGGTCAGGGTGATGTGAGCTGCTCCCCCCCATGGCGGCCTCCTGCATTCTGTGCCAGCCTCGACTTTCAAGCAGACATCTGCCTCAGTCAACAGGAGCTGGGGGACCTTGGAATAAACCCTCCACAGTGAGGCCATCACTGGCTCCCCAGCTGACCTTCCGAAGTGCACCAGAAACCAAATCTAACAGGATTCTAGAGGGTGCCCTTTGCAGATGAGACTGAAGATCACTGGCTGGTCCGTTTCTTCAAATTGTTTTATTTAACAGGATCCCTTCTCATTTCTCCCAGGTTCTTTCTGTGCAGCAAGAACCAGACTCACTGTCATCACACCTCCTCACTGCGGCCCAACCAAATACTTTTCATAAAGAGAAACCATGGCAGTCAAGAGCCGGAGCAGCCTTGAGCTCTGAGAGGAAGTAGGTCTTAAACATATTCACCTCCTGCAGTGTCTGGCCTCCAATAGTGGCACTCAACAAATTGTGTGTGTGTGTGTGTATGTGTGTTCATATTCACACATACAAGCAGCCATCTGCCCCAGTTCAGCGTGTATGTGAATGATGTTAAGCATAGACATTTATTTCTTGCACGTGTGTGGTGCTTTATAATTTACAAAATGCCGGTTACTTCGCTATCTCACTGAACTCTTCCAACAATCTTACGAGGTACTGCTATTCTACATTTTACTCAGAAAACTATGGCTTAGAGAGGTCAGGGGAGTTGTTCAAGCTCGCACGGCTGAACTGGGTGAGACTTGCCTCCGGAACCCAGGATCTAAATCTCGCCCTTCTGCTTGTTCCAACCCCTGTGCTGCCTCAGAAACACAGGGCTCTGAAGGCACTTAAGAGTTCCACCAAGTATGAATGAGCTCAAAGTGAGAGGAGATGCGGAGTCCCGCCAGGAGCTGACCCACCTGCGGCACATGGTTTTGTACCAAGAGGTATGAGGACAGCAAAAGATTGGGGCCAGCCCTGCCACTTCTGTCCAGGTACCTGGAAGATGGCTCGGGCAGGGCCAAGAGAACCCGGCTCAGCTGGGGAAACTGCTCCACTTAACTATGGTAGTGAGAAGGCACTATATGTTTAGCTGTGGTTTGCCAAGAGGGCAGGGTGGGGCAGTCCATACACCCCCTGCCAAGGCTCCTTCCTCGGGATAGCTTCCTTTCCCACCATGAATCACTACGTGGCAGGAGGGGCAGCTGACTTAGTGCCCTCTGCTGGCCCTGATTTCCCCCATCATTGCTCAGAGCTGCCCCAGTGGAGCAGTGGTTCTCGGCTCTGGTCGCCCAGCAGAAAAGTCTGTGGAGCCTGTTCAAGCAAGGATGTCTGTCCCAATCGGGGCCATCTTAGACGCTCCCAAATAGGGGCTCAGGATTTTGTTTGTAGAGACCCTTGAGGATTTCTGATGCATAACCAGACAGCTGCCAGAAATGATCAGCAGCAAAGGAAAAAGTCTATTCTAGGCGAAGTCTCTAAAGTGTGGCAGTGCGCGTAGGAACCTAGACTTCCCTCCCAGGCTCCATTCTGCCACAAACTAGAAGCCACCGCCTTATGCCTATGACTTAACCTGAGTTTCAGTCTCCTCAGTGTCAAATGGGGTTAAGCAGGCTTAAGAATTATTACGTGTTTCTGCAAGAACTTTCTAAACCTTAAGCGTCAGTAGGAATGTTGCCGTTCACAAACTGCCAATACACCGCTCATTACATTGTAGCATAATTCAGCAGGTTTACAGGCCGGCCTCCCCATTAGACTTCCCGCGCCTCGGGTTGAACTTCACTTTTTTTGGAATCCCCAGTGCCTAGCGCAGAACGATGACTAATGGATGCTTGTTAAATGAATTATTAGAAACTCGCCAAGGTAGCAAGGGAGAAGCGGGGAGAAGAGGCTTATTTTAAAGTTGATCCAAATACGCAGCGGCCGCCGGAGCAGCACAGCTGCGTCGAAAGGAAGCTCCTTGACGGGGCGAAGCTGCCACTGAGGAAAATGAAGTCAGCGTCCCGGCAGGTGGGGGCAGCCCCCGCTAAACCCCTGGCAGCTGCTGCCCAGCAACTGTTTGGGGGCAGGGCGACGGGCAAAGGGGCAGCTTCCTCCCCAGGGCCCAGCCTCCCCCCAGACAGGGTGTCAGTCGCATGTGCTATTTCGAACAGCAAGTCCCCTGCCAAGCCCTGCTGGGTGGCGTCGCTGGCAAGGGACGCGGCGCGGCCCAGGGGTTCGAGGTACCCCAAGGGGCTCGGGATACCCCAAGGGGCTCAAAGCGAGGCCGCGGGAAGCTGGGCCGTGGGGCGGGGGCGACCGGCTCAGCGCTAGCCTCCTACCCCAGCCTGACAGCCGCCCCGCCCCTGCCGGACCTCTGAGCCGCGCTCCGAACCCTCTTCACCCCGGAAACGCGTGCCTCCCCTGTTACCTAGTAACGACGCCCCCTGTTGCATAGCAACGAGGATTCGGATCCCCCGTTTGTTTCCCCCGCTGGGGGCCGTCGGACCCCTCCCCACCCGTGTCCGCCAGGCCTCGCGACTCCGCCCTGCTCCCACCTGCAGCGGCTGCCGCCTCCCCGTCCCGCGTTCTGTCCCCGAGCCCCGGTCTCGACTGGCACTCACCGGGCTCCGGCCACTACTGCCCTTCACGTGCGACTTCGCTAAAACGCGCCACCAAACCCGCGCCTCAACTCCGGGGCGTTGGTTTATCGTCTGCGCACGCGCAAGGCGGGAGGAGCCCGGGGACCTGCCGGTCCCCCTCCCCGCCCAAACACCGTGCCGTGGGCGCATGCGCCCTACCCTCTTGATCACGTTTCTCCCCCCCACTGTCCACCCCCACCGAGCGTTCCCACCAAAAAAGAGTGGGATCAGAAGTTCGAGCTGGGAACGGAAGTTTCTGGCAGGAAAGGGGGAAGAAGCGGCTATATCTGAGCTGTGCAGTAAGTAAACTGAATCTTTGAAATTCGGAGTCGAAGCCGGGCCGTCTCTTCAAGCCCTCAGCATTTCGGTCCACGTAGTTTCAAGCTACCCAGTACCTCCCGGGCATTGTGGGAAATGTAGTTCTAACCAAGAGGCACCTGGTCTTTTTGAGGAACTTTCGCGCTAAAAAGGCACAAAGGAAAAAGGTATTAGGGGATCTGGAAAGATGCGTCCGCCCCCTCTGAGAGCAATTATGCACCCGAACCCTGCTGATGGCTCTCGAATGTTCATTCAGTTATAGAGAAGGAAAGGAGCCAACTTCCAGACCCCATTTCCACACACACAAAAGCAAGATTGTGAGTGATCCCTTGGCTGGTTTGTGATTCTAGGCACTTTTTTTCTTCATCCCTCTTGACCTCAGCTGTTTCAACTTTACTATCCAGTCTTAGAAGGTCCTAAAATACCATTTCACTTCACAGTGGGGTGTGGAGATAACCATGAAGTACCAAGAGCCAACATTGAAAAAAAAACCCAAAAAACACCCACCCAAGTTGCCTCTCTGACACTGGCTGCCATAGGTAACCTCCCCTTCGGTGTTAAAACACTTCCTGAAACTCAACACTCTAAAACAGAACTCTTTTCATGTCCTCCCTGAATCAGTCTTCCAATTCTGTCTTCGCACACTACACAACTCAGCAGCAACCAGCCTGTCCTCTCCTCCAGTTGTTTCTTTCCTTTGGATGTTTCTCAGCTGCAGCCATCTTCCTCTGGACCCTCATTACTCCCTGCATCAGCTAAGGGTCTCTTCCAGAACAGGCTCTATCAGCACCCTGGGCCTCACCTTGTAGCTTTTCTAACAGTTGCAATTTTACATTTGCTTGTGAGATGTTTCTGATCTGTAAGGACTGCCAATCTCCCAGACTCCTGTGCAAGAAATGTAACATTTTGGGGCACCTGGGTGGCTCAGTTGGTTAAGTGTCCAACTTCGGCTCAGGTCACGATCTTGCAGTTCAGGGGTTTGAGCCCCATGTCAGCTCTGTGCTGACACCTCAGAGCGTGGAGCCTGCTTTAGATTCTCTCCCTCTCTCTCTGCTCCTACCCGGCTCGCTCTCTCTCTCTCTCTCTCTCTCTCTCAAAAATAAACATTTAAAAAATGTAACTCCCCCCCCCCCCCCCCCGCCGCCCTCCATGACAAATCACTTTCTTTTCAAACCTTTTCTATCTGAGCAGTAGAAATAATCTCAGACAGGTGCCTGGGTGGCTCAGTCAGTTAAGCGTCCTACTTCAGGTTGGTGAGTTCAAGCCCCGCATTGGGCTCTGTGCTGACAGCTCAGAGCATGGAGCCTGCTTTGGGTTCGGGGTCTCTTTGTGTCTGTGTTCCTCCCCAACACGCACTCTGTCTCCCTCTCTCTCTCAAAAATAATAAACATAAAAAAAGAAGAAGAAATAATCTCAGTTCTTCCCACCCTTAGTCTTCAGAGTGTACACACTGGAAAATTCACATGGGGCCAAAGTGTGGGGGCGGAGGGTAGGGGCAGTCATCTAATCCTCACTGTCCGTTAACTGCATTGTCTTACCTGCTCTTCTGTTACTTTTCCACACAGGCTGCCACTACATCTACCTGGGAAATGGAGCTTTTCTGGGTTGTTGGCCAATATGTCCCTTTAATTCCCAAGTAGCAACAGCCATGGCCTAGGATGTATAGAGTTCCTTTCTCCAGGATCCACCTACAGCTATGTATATATCCCCCCCGCTTCTTTTCTTTCTTTCTTTCTTTCTTTCTTTCTTTCTTTCTTTCTTTTTTTTTTTTTCTATGTCTTCCTTCCCTGCCTAGGGGATCTTTACCTCCTTTGTGGGAGGTGGAGATTGGGGGGAGTGGGGAGGAATCTGGGATCAAGTTCTTATCTGTAATATTTACTCCAAAATCAATTTCCCTATATCCTTTCTAGCCTTTGAAATTCACAAGGCTTGAAAGGATTCCCTGTTTTCTCCATTCTTCAGCTATAGCCGTAAGTTCTCCAATATAGGGATAGCTCTGCCTCTGCTCACAGTGGTATCTCTAAGACCTAGTAGTGTGCCTTCCTGGCACACGGTAGGCACTCAGTAAGGATCATTACTGGCTCTCTCTTTCTCCAGTCTGTCCTCCTCCAACCCGTCCAGTAAGTGTCTTCCAGAGGAATCTTTTGGAAGTGACCAGGTCAGCTGCTGGTCAGCTGCCAGCCCCAAGTCTAACTGCCTCTGGTTCAAGGCCCTGCCTGAAAGGATCCATTTTATTTCCTACCACATCCAAAGATGCAGGATGCTTGGCTTGACGGGCAGCCTGTCATTCAACCAAGGACAGTTATGAAGTTCCTGCTGTGTGTCAGGGGCTGTGTTAGACTCTGAGGAACAACGGTGACCAGAACAATGACGGTTCCTGATATCACAGCACTTGCCGTCTAGTGGAGAACACAGATATCAAACAGATACTTGTAAACAATGATATAAGTAAGTGATTATAGCTACCAGAATAGCTTGGAGAATTACAGGGTACTGTGGGGGACTGAACTTGAGTCAAGGGTCAAGAAAAAGGCTCCAGAGGAAGTGCCATTTAAAATGAGATTGAAGTTTCCTTTGGAGGCAATAGGAGGGGAGGAGAGAGGAAGGAGGTGTGCCAGGCACAAGTAGTGAAACCAGCCAGAGGGAGTAAGTTTGAGGACTTGAAAGGGAAGCTGGAGAGAAGATCAGGTGGTGGAGGTCAGTAGGGGCTAGATGGTACAGGACCTGGGGGCCAGTTTTCTCTGCCAGGAATACTCTCCCTCATTCAGGTCTCAGCAAAAATGTCACCTCCTCAGACATGCCCTCCCTGAATACCCCTCGTAATGCAGCCCATCTCTCCCATCCACACCACTTCCCATCCGTCTTTCTCTGATTTGTGTTATTCTTGGCCCTTACCACTCTCTGGAATTTTCTTCTTAGAGTTGATTGCCTATGCCACCCCCCTCCCCCAAAGAACGTAAGCTCCAAGACAGCAGAAACCTTGTTCGCCATCACCATTTGTGTCTCCAGTTACCAGAGCAGAGTCTGGCACAGAGGCACCCAATCAATATTTGTTGAATGAATGAAAAGCCTGAGGAATAGCAGAAATAGATTTTTCATGGAAAGGGGATCACTGGCTGTTCTATAAAAAGTGGATTAGAAGGAGGCTAGGCTGGAAACAAGACCAATTAGGCTGCTATTTTACTGCTGCAAGGGAGAGATAATAGTGGTTTGGACGATCTTGCTTGGCTTCAGGGATAATGATAACAAACATGAACGCGTGTATCGTACTTATTATGTGTCAAAGTACAAAGCACTTTTTAATATTAACTCCTCACAACAACACTGTGAGTTCGTTCAACCTTTGTTATTTTACAGATGAGGAAATTAAGGAGAGAATGTCATACAGTTTGCTAGCTGGGTGAGCTGGGATTAGAGCACCCACAGGCTGGCTTCAGAGTCCATGCTCTTGACCACTATGCCTTACTGCCCTATATACCTGCAGCCGTGCTTCTCTCCAAGCCTGTGTGCGTGCTCTTCCTCCTCTTGGGATGCCCTCTGCTCTCTTCTATCTGAATATTGCCCACCTGTCAAAATCCAGCTCATTCACACCTCTTCAGCCAAGAAGACTTCACTGATCACACCCGTCTGTCCTGCTTTGTCTGGATCCCTTATAGTCCACACCACGTGTTCTGTACATGATTCCTTAATCTTATCTTACAGGTATCCACTTAGAACCGACAGATCTGAGCTCTTCCAGCCTAGCTAAGTCGTGCAGGAAAGGGGCCGAAAAGGTGATGACTTGCCCAAGATCACAGCGCGAATTGGTAGTAGGGGCAGGACCAGAACCATTTCTTAGCCAGTGCTAGTTTCTCTATCCCTCTGTATCCGCGCTTTCTTCCCCGGTCACCTAGCAGTGACTTTCAAAGGGCAGTCCTAGATACACCTGCCTCAGAATCACGTGGAGTACGCCCTGAAAATACATACTGTCTAAGGCAGACCCCGGGAATATGCATTTTAACAAGTTCGTCAGGAAATCCTCATACGCTAAGAAGTTTGCGAGACCACGGTCCCACGGACCAGCGCAGCGCCGGTCTCGACAAAACCTCGTTCCTCGCATTGGCTTTAAATTCCCACTGCATTGTGGGAAGTGTAGTTCCGACTTCGTGTCCGCCCCCGGGAGCGCTTTACGGAAGGAGCCGAGCCTGTCCGGAAATGGCCGAGTATTCCCTGGCGGGCCCTTTCCTGCCCGGCTGCATTGTGGGAAAGGGCAGTTTCCGTTAGGTGCTGGAGGCTGAGGCGCGCGACCGGCCGCAGCCCCACGTGAAGCTCTACGCGAGCATCGCTCGGCGGGGCCGCTCCCCGCCAGCCGCGGAGCGTCCCGGAAGCAGCGGGGGACCGGAAGCGGCCCGCGGCGGCGCAGAAGCGAATCCCGGAGCCCGGTGCCAGGCGCCTCGGAGCGCAGCGACGGCGCCATGTCCCTGATCTGCTCGAGTGAGTGTCGGCTGCGGCCGATCGCGGGTCGCAGGGGGCCGGAGCGCGGAGCGGGAGGAGCTGCGGCCCGCTGCGGTGCCGGGGTCGGGGCGGAGGCGACAGCAGGGCTCCCGGGGGGCAGGGCGGCGGCTTGTCAGCGCGGGGGTCCTCCTCCTCCTCAGCGTGGGGTGCATTTGCGCAGCGCTTCACAGTTTACATAACGCCTCAAGTTTATTGTCGCAGACGTCACTGAGGCCAGCCACCTCGTTTACGCAGTGAACTGAGGCCTGGATGGAGGGAGCTTGGTGCAGGGAGACAGCTGTGGTGTAGGAATCGGGCTTGTGCAGGACCTCCCTTCCCGATTGGCTTTGTGATCTGGCGCAGGCTCTGGGCCTCAGTTTCCTCATCTGTAGAAAGAGGGCATTCATTTGCACGGGCTGACGCCGCAGGTCCCGCGCGGGTAGTCAGAGATTCTGCAGTTTGCGAAGGTCACACAGTGAGTTGGAGGCAGTGACAGGGCTGGAATCCAGGCCCCTGGCTCCCAGCCTCAGGCTGCACGGCCACCAAACACAGCGCACATTTATAAAGCCTTTTGGTCTACGCCCCGCTTCCAAGTCTGTGATCTCATTTTATTCTCACAAGAATTCTCCAGAACAGATGTGACGATCCGGGTTTTACAGATGAGGATGCAAGGCTCAAGGAGAGTGTCGCATGGGCGGTGGGGCTAGTTTCTCTGCCCCCTGAATCCATGCCTTTTTCATGCCTTGCGCAGCCTTTCCTTTTGGTATTTTAATGCGGCGCGCATCGGTTTTGCATTCTCATTGTTCCGTCAGGTTACGAGATCATCCCTTTCTCTGTTTGCTTCCAGCTCTCCAGCCGCCCCCCCCTCCTCCCCGCCCTGCTCTTCTCGGAACCCCTCCATTAATCCAAAAACAGGGAGGAAGGGAAATGAGGGCTAGAAAAAGGAATCTTTCATATTGAAGAAATTGCAGCTTGCAGAGTGTTTTCTCGCTGGTTGTCCCCTCTCAGTCTTGCGGAAGGTTCCCCCCCCACCCCCCACCCCCCACCCCCATTCCCAGCACCATCCTTCGTTTAGATGTTTACACGAGATGTTTACTGGGTGCCTGCTGGGCATCTGCATTGTACTGGAAGTCAGAGACCAGCCATAATCCCTATCCTCAAGGGGTGCATCGTCTACTGGGGCCGGCATGTAAATGATACCTCTGTTGGGGGTTGTGAGGATGAGTTAATCAACGGAAAGTGTTTACAGTCATGCGTGGCACCTGATAAACACCACGTAAATGTTTCTTCTTGTTATAACGCTTGTCACGTTGCTGTGTGATTTCTTTGTCTATTAATCCACCGAGGCTCTAGGTAGAGATTTGAGTGGCCGTCTGTATCTGTGTCATAGAGCATAATGGGTGCCGAAGCATCTTTGTTCCAAACGGAGATGGGTGGGGATTATCGACTGCTCTGTAGGTGCGTGACACATCGTAGTCGCGCAGAATCATTTGTTGACTGCCTGTCAGGAGAGCGATGGAGAAGCTAGTCATGTAGCCGTACAGATACGGGGGCGCTACAAAACTGGTTGTCACGTCCTGCTTTCTGTTCAGTGTGGGGACATGTTTTGTTGGGGCCAGTAGCCTGTGAGGCATCCCCTTGTCCCAAGGTCCCTTTCACCACCCCAAGCTCACTGCCTGCCTTTTCTCCACAGTCTCCAACGAAGTGCCCGAGCACCCATGCGTGTCCCCTGTCTCTAATCATGTTTATGAGCGGCGGCTCATTGAGAAGTATATTGCGGAGAATGGCACAGACCCCATCAACAACCAGCCCCTGTCCGAGGAGCAGCTCATCGACATCAAAGGTGCCCGGCGGCTGGCCTCTGTCCAGGGCTGTTGTAACTCCAAGCTTGACAGGGTGGGAGGTGGCGCCGGCCCCCAGAGAGGGAGATAGTGCTCTGTTCACGCAGGCTGAAGGGGAAGGTGGGGGACGGGGAGAGGAATTGTCCCCGCCTTACGGTTCTTCGCATCCGCTCTCCCTCTCTTGGCAGTTGCTCACCCCATCCGGCCCAAGCCTCCCTCCGCCACCAGCATCCCAGCCATCCTGAAAGCCTTGCAGGATGAGTGGGTGAGTCCCTGGAAGGGAACCGACGGCTCCCTACTTGAGGAGGGTGGACCACGGCACTAGGACTCGGGTGGGAAGGACGGAGCCTCGTGTTTTGTTTGGAGGGGCAGGACGATCATGGAGGAGGCGGTGGCCGGTTGTCGAAGTCACACAGGTCCGGGGTCCCGGTTTAGCTCCCTTGCTCACTTGCCACGTGTCCTTGGGCACCTCGCTCCGATGTGAGTGCTGGGTTTCCTGACCGTGACAAGAACTTGGGCCGATCTCTCCGGGTTTGGGGAGAATTAGAATAAGGTTAGAGTGTCACCCTCGTGACATCACGGACTTGTCTCATTTGTGGGTGTATCCGCAGCGCCAGGAGCAGCACCTGGTACTTAGTAGGTGCTCTGCAAGATGAAGGAATGAATACGTCTTGAGCAACCGTCTTGCACGGCACCCGACACAATGAGGGCAGTCCTAAATGTCGGCAGTGGCGTTATTACCCCGACACTGGGTGGGGGGCGGCCGCGTGGCACTGAGATTTGCCAGTAAATCAGTGGAGACGGGGGTGGGAGAGAGCCGGCTGCCACTCCTCTCGGCGCCCCGTGTTGGCGTGGGGCGGGAGCTCCGGAGCGGCTGCCAGCGCACGCACGGTCCCGGCCGTGGAAGGAGGAGGCCGTGTCCTCCTAACCTGGCCTCTCCTGCTGGGTGCTCCCTGACCCTCCCCACCCCTCACGGTGGCGTGTCCCTCCCCCCAGGATGCAGTCATGCTGCACAGCTTCACTCTGCGCCAGCAGCTGCAGACGACCCGCCAGGAGCTGTCCCACGCGCTCTACCAGCACGACGCCGCCTGCCGTGTCATTGCCCGTCTCACCAAGGAAGTTACTGCTGCCCGAGAAGGTGCAGCCTCCGCCCCGCCACTCCCCCCTCTGGGCCGGTCCTGCTTTGTAATCCCCCGTTTCTAACATGTTCTTCTCTCCCAGCTCTGGCTACCCTGAAACCCCAGGCCGGTCTCATCGTGCCCCAGGCCGTGCCGAGCTCGCAGCCGAGTGTCGCGGTGAGTGTCCATCCCTCCCCGCCCGTCAGCAGCCCCTGGTGTGTGGGGTCTCACGCCGCTCTCCTGCAGGAGTCTTTGGCGTTCTGTGCCCTCCTCACCTCTACCTCTCTTGTCTTCAGGGTGCAGGCGAGCCGATGGATTTGGGCGAGCTGGTGGGAATGACCCCCGAGATTATCCAGAAGGTGAGTTGCTGGAGGTCACTTGGTGGGGATGGGTCAGCTCTCGGTCCCCCCTGCCGTCCGCCTTGAGTGCGGTGTGACTAGAAACACCGCTCCGTGTGCGGCTCGGCAGAGTGGTGCTGAGCGCGGGCTCGGCCCTCACTGCCTGCGTTCGTGCTCTGAGGTCACCGCTGACAAGCCCAGGACCTTGGGCCGACTCAACCGACTCCATGTCCCGTTTCCCTTCCAGACCGAGAGTAAACGGTGTCTATTTTCTAGGCTCATGGAATTTACAAGATTGTAGTTACTGGTAGTGCAGCTTGGAGCTCTTACTGTTATCGGGGTTCTTTCAGGTCGTAGAACGCTTTGTTACACGTTTTCGAGGGAGACAGGACAGATGGAGAACCTGAGGCTCGGATTCAAAGGCAGGCTCCCAAGAGGCCGAGCGGGCCCGATTCCAGGGCCAGCGCCTCTGTCGTACTCACGGCCTCTCCTTTTGTCGGAGCTGCTCGTTTGTGTCTTGTCCGAGCACTTTCCCTGCTCAGCTTGCAACCTCCTGGTACACACGTGTGAACTGGGTCTGGGAGCCCTGTACTGCTGGCTCAGGTGCTCACTCAGCCATTTGTCCCCTCTGAGGCCTTGGGCAAGTGACCTCACTCCCCTGAGGCTCAGTGTCCTCCTGTGTGAAGTAAGGTCATCGCACCCCCTCATCAGGTTGGGGTGGGGGAGTAAGCGGAAATAATGCACGTGAGCCTTTAGCACAGAACTCGGCAGATCGCAGGTGTGGGTGCCACTTGTGAAGGCCTAGATGTGACCGGCGTGCGGCGTGCCGCTGGCCTGGCAGAGTGCTTGGTCTCACGTTGCGCCTGTTCCCCTCTCTTCCCCAGCTCCAAGACAAGGCCACCGTGCTGACCACGGAGCGTAAGAAGGTGAGTCCTCCGGAGCCAGGAGAGGGCTGGCCGGTGGAGGCGGCTGGCGCCTCAGGGGAAAGGGGGCTCGCCGAATCCTGCACTCACTGCTGCTTTTGTCGGGGGTGCTTTTCCTTTTTCTCAGAGAGGGAAGACTGTGCCTGAGGAGCTGGTGAAGCCGGAGGAGCTGAGCAAATACCGGCAGGTGGCATCCCACGTGGTGAGTGGCCAGGTCCCCGCTAACTGGGAGGCGCTGCAGCTGTTGCTGGGGTGGGCGGGCCAGCGTGGGGGGGCGGGGGGGCTGTAGAGCTGCCTGGGGGCCCCGGCCACTGCGTCCCAGGGCTTGTCTTCTTGCCCGGGGCTGGCTTTCCCAGTAGTGCGGCGAGGGACGTGCCGCCTCCAGGCAGAAGGCCAAGCGCAGCCGATAAGGAACAGAAGTCACTCTTGTTCCCCTGGGCCCGGGGTGGAAGTGGGGGCGTTGCGTGGCATCGTGGCCGGCCTCGGTTCGGCCGTGACTTGGTTTGGTGTCGCGCCCTCCGCTCAGGGCTTGCACAGTGCCAGCATTCCTGGGATCCTCGCCCTGGACCTCTGCCCTGCCGACACCAACAAGATCCTCACTGGTGAGAGCCGGTCTGGCCCCGCGGGCCGAGGCGGGGCGGGTGGCAGGATAGGGGCACGCTCCTGTCCTCTGCATGGGCCTGGGGTTGCAAAAGTACCGTCTTCAGCCGAGGGGTGCGGGTGGGCATGACTCACTGTTGGATCTCGTTTGGGTCCTTTCCAGGAGGGGCGGATAAAAATGTTGTCGTCTTCGACAAGAGTTCTGAGCAAATCCTGGCCACCCTCAAAGGCCATACCAAGAAAGTCACCAGTGTGGTGTTCCACCCTTCCCAGGTAAAGGGTCCTGCCAGTCACCCTGGGTCCCTCATTCCTGCGCCCTGGTTTCGGTGGTTTAGGGTTGCAGACCCAGTCACCCAGCGCCGTGCCGTGTCCTTGCGAAGTGAAGTGGGCCCGAGGAGGAGCACTGAGCCTCCAGAGTGGGCCCTTCAAGGCCTTTGTTTACAGCCGTGGGTCGCCCTGTCCTCCGTGCAGAAGCCCCTGAAGCAGTGGCCTTCAGCCCAGGGAAAGGGAGGGAATGAGAGCTGGAACAAGCAGACTCATAGGCACGTGGCGTGTTAGGAAAAGGAAGAAAGTCCTGTAGCGTTTGTAGTACAAACTATGGAAAACAAAGCTGAGCAAAATCTTAACGTATCTGGGAAGGACAGGTGCGTCCACATTCCCATGGTCCTGTGGGGTCGGGGGGACCTTGACATCAACCGTTGAACATGGTGCGGGCTAAAATTGATGGAGTTGCTGGTTTAGAGGGTACAGGCAGCCTTCAGACCAGATTAGTGACATTGTGGGATTGGAGTCTTTAGGTCTGGGACGGTTTGGGTCTAAGACTGTAGGATTGTGGCTGGGTCTGTGCTTCCCAATTAGCCTCTTCCCTGTCCCTTAAGGAAATTAGAAATAGGTGAATACTGTGGATTTTTCATAAAACTAAATGTTTTTAAAATGGGAGGCACTCCTTTCCTGCGGCCAGGTGTTGATAAGTTGTTTCTCTTAGGAAATCGTGTCGATGAAAGATGGTAGTTGTTTTTACCTTATAGTGTTTAATGTCGTAACCCAAATAATTGGTGCATGTACACGGTGGAAGTTCTCTCTCTGACCCAAATCCTTCTGAGGATTAACTTGCTCCTGAAATCCTGGAGTCTGTGACGCAGCAAAATAGGCCCTTGCAGACCCTCACACACCCTCTGCTGTTCAGAAGTACGCGGTTCCTGACCGTAGCCATTAGCTAGCTACATGTGTCTATTTGAACAGAGTGAAATAAACTAAAATAAAAAAAACTCAGTTCCTCAGTTGCACCGGTCACCTTTCTCTCTCTGGTACTAGAAACAGGGCGTGGGAGATTGCTCTCTGCTACAGTTACCCTTCTCACCACTAGACAGTGAAGCCTTCTCTTCTAGGCCAGTGCTGTTTGAGTTACCATTTTAAATGGCGTTTACCATTGGCTCTCACGCATCACCAGTTGGGTGGATGGTTCTGGGCAGGACAGGCCTGAAAGAGAAGCAGTTGTTGGGCTCATGGCCATCCCCACCCCCCTGTTGTAAGACTGTTGGGGTCGATCTCTTCTGCCTCTGATATTTTGCCTCTTGGTTTTCCTTTTAGGAGCTGGTGTTTTCTGCCTCCCCAGATGCTACTATCAGGATCTGGTCGGTCCCGAATGCCTCTTGTGTGCAGGTTGTTCGGGCCCATGAGAGCGCAGTGACGGGCCTCAGCCTCCATGCCACTGGGGACTATCTCCTGAGCTCCTCCGATGACCAGGTGCGGTCCCAGCCCATACCCTGCAGAGGCCTGCTGGTCTCCAAGCTTGAACATCCGGGGAGGAGGGAACACCTTCCTGTTGGGCACCCACTTTCTTACTGGCTCGCTGTCTCTATTTTTTCAGTACTGGGCCTTCTCTGACATCCAGACAGGGCGTGTGCTCACCAAGGTGACAGATGAGACCTCTGGCTGCTGTAAGTTGTCATAGAGGCGCTGGGCTCTGTCTGTCCTTTGGCTGCTTATCATTTATTTATGTGTTTTACTTAATCATTTGCTTCTTTGTTCTTAAGATTTATTTACCACCAGTGCCGGCCGGGTGCCAGGCGTTGTACCGGGCACGGTGAACAATGTGAAGAGAGGCCCCTTTTGCTGTGCCGGCCTCTCCCGTGGGCTCTGACCACAGCTCCCTGTCCCTCCCCCACAGCTCTCACCTGTGCACAGTTCCACCCTGATGGACTCATCTTCGGAACAGGCACCATGGACTCGCAGATCAAGATCTGGGACTTGAAGGTGGGACATGGCAGCCTCCATCTGAGGCCCAGGGTGTGCGCTCGTGACTATGCGGTGTGATAAGTGCCAGTGGCACCCGGCCCTTGGGTGTCCCAAGGGCAGAGACACGGTGGCTGTGCGTGCGTGTGTGTGTGTGCGCGCGCGCGCCTGTGTGTGATGTGATGGATGTGGCCCGGGGTCTTGGGCTGGGCCATCTACCTCTGCGATTCCTGTTAGTTGTCCTTCCCTAAAGGACGGTGGAGGATGGCTCAGAGGTAGGCATCTGGCGAGCTCCCCATTTTCTCCGGGTCGTGACCAGTGGGTGACGTTGTACCACTCGTCCTCCACCTGTAGGAGCGCACCAACGTGGCCAACTTCCCTGGCCACTCGGGCCCCATCACCAGCATTGCCTTCTCAGAGAATGGCTATTATCTGGCTACGGCGGCTGATGACTCCTCTGTGAAGCTCTGGGATCTGCGCAAACTTAAGAACTTTAAGACACTGCAGCTGGATAACAATTTTGAGGTGCGCCCCCTCCCTTCCCCAGCTCTGTCGGTTGCCTCTCCTCACTTGTTGATTCTTCAGTGAATCAGTCTAAACTGCTTCTGCGCATCCCTAATCGTCCCATAATTTCTGTTCTCGTGTGACCTCTCTCCTGGTTCTGGCAGGTGAAGTCACTGATCTTCGATCAGAGTGGTACCTACCTGGCCCTTGGGGGCACAGACGTCCAGATCTACATCTGTAAACAGTGGACAGAGATCCTTCATTTCACAGGTAGGGTCTGACTCTGGGATCCTGAGGTCTCCGAGTGTCCTGGCCCAGAAGGAAGAGGGTAAATACCACGAGGTTAGGAATTTCCAGGGAGTAGGCCTGAGTTTGCCTAGGCAGCTTTTAATCCCTTCCTGAGGCGATAAGTTTAGTGGCTAAGAAACTGCACTCAGGAGTCAGACTGCTGGGCTTTAAAGGCTGGCTCTACCCCTGCAAGCTGTGCGTCGTTGGACAAGTTACTTAGTCTCTCTGGGGAACGATAATAGGGCATACTCAGTGCGGTGAGTGTGTGAGGTTTAGCTGAGTTTTTATATATATATAGATATATATGTATGAAGTCACGTTTATGCACATAAACGTATAAACAGATGAAATAGCTGTGTACTCACACACGTACACACGTGCATAAATAATTAGAACCGTGTTTGGTACGGCTGTTTTGGATTTGCCATTGTTCAGCATTGTGTCTTTGTCTTCTGTGGGATTGGAGCAGTGACTAAGATCCGGGCTTTGCACTAATGGAATTTCCAGTCAGTTTAGGAGGGTAGATGTGGGATGAGTTCACAAATAATTACTTGATTGCAATTGGTTTCTGAAGTTCATTTATTTTGGGGGAGAGAGCGCTTGTGGGGGTGCAAGCGGGGGAGGGGCAGAGCGCGAGGAGAGAGGATCCTTCGCAGGCTCCACGCTTAGCACGGAGTCCGACACGGGGCTGGATCCCACCACTGTGAGATCATGACCTGATCCGAAGTCAGGAGTGGACACTTCAACCGACTGAGGCCACCCAGGCGCCCCTACTTAATTGCGATTGTAAATGTCAGAGAAGAAAAGCATAAAATGCTGAGACTGCGGATAGTAGGGCTACTAACCTCCTGATAGTTGCGTGGCCCTGGGCACGTGACGTCCTCTTTGAGAGCCGTAGCTTTTTCATTTTTTAAAATGGTCACATTGGCGCTGCTTTGCAGATGGTGCCAGCTGGTGACACAGAAATGGCTTGCGTGGTGACAGAGTGCCTGCTGCACACTTGGGTGCTGAGTGAATGGCAGCTGTTAGCTGTCTTTGTTGATGAAATTCTCATCCTCATTAGCACGTTGTGGGCAAGACCCAAGATGCTTCTCCCACCCCCGTGTTCTCCTGAGCCCGGCTCGGTGTGTGTGTTCCGGGGGTGGCCAGGCCTAACTGGAACCCTTCGTTGGGCTCCGGTGTTTCGGAGTTGAGCGGGGTGCAGCGGTGGGCCGGAAGCACAGCCTGGGCTCTGTAGTGGGGGCTCCAGGCGTTGTCCTAAGCCTTCAAGGAGTTTGCTCTGATGCTCCTGAACTACCCCAATCCAGCAAGGCACGTCACTCAGCCCCTTCTGCCCTTGCTACAGCCCTGCCCTGTGCCGGGGGCCCAGGCTTCCTAAGTCGGAACCCCCTGAGCTAGGACAAGCTAACGGACGGTTCCGATCATAACATAAGCAAGGAGTTGGAACTAAATATATGCTATAAATAAATACGAGTCAGCTGAGGACTGAGGTTTTAAAGCGAACTGAAAACTCAGCCCAATTTTTAAAAATAAGGTGGTGAGAAGTGGAAGAACAAGACCATGTCTGCTTGGTCTGTCGCGCCCTCTGCCGGCTCCCAGTCAGTTCTAGGACTCGAACTGCGCAGAATTGCAGTTGCCCCAAAAGCTCAGGCAAGGAGGAGTGACGTTCCTCTGTTCACTCACCCCACAACAAAAACCTGAGTTGTCGCTGTGTGCCAGGCGCCGAGTAAGGCCCTGGGGATGGATGTCATGCAGGCTGGACTAGCGCCCTGCTCTCGGCAGCGTGAGTCCACTGGGAAGTAGCGAGCACTGACCCAGGGAGGGCTGGACAGACTGGGAGTAGAGCATCAGGATCCGCACGCAGACCCGAGGGGGAGAAGCCTTCTCACCTTTGCCTCTCGTCTCTCTCCTCAGAGCATAGCGGCCTGACCACAGGGGTGGCCTTTGGGCACCACGCCAAGTTCATCGCTTCAACGGGCATGGACAGGAGCCTCAAGTTCTACAGCCTGTAGGCCCTGGCCCTTCTGATCTGGGAGCTGGGCCTCATCTCAGTAGAGGGGTAGAATTAGGGTGGGGGGTGGGGGGAGGAAGGGGAGAGACTAGCGGGGGAGGGGGGGGGAATCTCTGGGGCGGGACATTCACATCATTTCACTCTGGTCCGGGTGGTGACCTGAGAGTCACGGCGGCGGGGACCACCCTCATCCATGCAACCTCCAGGCCTGACAGGAAGGATCATGGGAGGTAGAACTGTCACTCTCTGAAGGCTCGGGTCGGAGCCCAGGGCCTCTCCCCTCATGGCGTTCATGGAGTGTTCCAGTTCCTGGGAGATGGGGAGAGGCTGAGCCAAGGGACGTGTGAAGGGATGGGCATGAGGGCTCTTGCAGGTTTTTGTAAGCAGTGATTTAGTTTCATTAAAAAAAGAAAACAATAAACCTAGCACCTTCCTGTGTGTGTCTATAAAAGGAGCCTTAAGCCGGGACGGTCAGGGGGAGGAAGCACGTTTGCCAGAAGGATTCTTTCATGCCCCTGCAGGCCTTGACCTTGGGTTTCAGAGGATCTCCTGTCACTGGCACCGCCACATCTTTTCTTTGTGGGACTGGCTTCCACAGCAGCCCAGAAGGGAGGGAGAAACAGCCTTTTCTTGCTGGTGAGGAACTGTGAGCATCCAGGAAGGACTCCCTCCACTGTGGGGGCTGTGAAACCTGTCCCAGGCTGGCTTAAATCAGACATTCCAAGCTCTGGCTTTTGAATGTTTGAAGTAGAGCTGATTCCAGGGGAGACCTCCAGAGCATAAATAAACATGGAAGATCAGATAGTGAAGGTGAAGGCTGCTGTAGGGGGTGAGAGTAGGATTCTTGCCTCTGAAGGTTGGGTGGCCTCTCTCGCATGATAAAGAAGCTTACAGTCTTCTTGCTTAGGACCTAAAAGCGGGGGAAGGGTGCTGCCGGGAGGCCAGGTTTCCCAGGGGGAGTGAACAAGGCCCGGGGAGGGGCAGGAGGGAGGCCAGGGTGTGTGACCCGGGGTGGCCCACAGAGGTCTTCTGGACCCTGGATGAGAGCCGTCCCGTGACCTGATGGGAGCCAGTAAGGGAATACGAGGTGAGAAAGGGGGTCCGTGGCTGTAGATGAGGGTATGTTCTGGGGCGGGGGGCCTGGGTCGAAGCACAGGGTCCATGTCGATGCCACCCAAGAGCTCCATGTGTGTTTTGCTGGGCCCCTGTTCCCTGTTCGAGAAAGTTGGGGCATGTTGTTTTCTCCTTTGGAGGGTCCCGATGCTTCTTGGCCAATAAAACCTTTGAAAACTGCAAGAAAAGAAACCCTTTAACTTTTTAACCCAGCTTGCTCATCTGACTTGGACAGCATATGTGTGTGTGTGTGTGTGTGTGTGTGTGTGTGTGTGTGTGTATGATTGTCCACGGAACCCCCCCTTTGGAGAATGCACCACAGCTGTAGTTCGCACACAGCGCAGCTGTGGGCATCTTCGAGCGCACAGCCTCTTGGGTTAGTTCTTACCGGAGACTCCCAGGAGGGGAGAGAGGAGGCGGCGCTCAGAACACCTAGAGGTTTTGCAACGTTAGCCAAAGTAACTCCAATCTTGGGTTTGAAGAGGGTGGGATTCTACCCCTTGTTAAGAAGCATCGAGCCCTTCTCCTGAGGCGGGACAGACCTCGAAAGGAGGAGGGGTAGAGCTGTGGTTTGCAGGTGTTAGAGCAGCAGTGTTGAAGGCGGGGATGGGTGGAAGGCAGGGGGCATCCTGGGCCTGAGCTTGACCACCGTGCTAGCCCAGCACTGCGCCATCTGTTGGTTTCTGGCCAGATATTAATATGCGGGGTTAGGTCGGCTTTGTTTCCAGGAAAACTGTTTCAGAGATGAAGACACAGGTTCTTGGAGGATCCCTGGGTTAGGAGGGGGACACTGGCCGTGCTCCGATGGTATGAAGCATGTGTTATGTCCGTGCTCGGGTGCAGTTCTCAGCAGGGTGGGGCTGGGAATACACCTCGAAGGATCTCTGAGGGACTGCAGTCCCCCCAGCCCCAGTCAGTTCCGGACCACTGCCCTAAAACCGGGCCTTAACCCCTGCTGTCCTGGCCTCGGGGAGCCTCGCGTTTGGGTTTTAAGTCCTGAGATGTTCCTTCCTGCCAGCCTGTCTACTTGTATCAAGTGAGTGCTGGACGCCGTACTTACTTTGTCTCATTTTATTCTTGAAGCAGCCTCGCCCTTAGCCACCCGCCATCTGAGCAGCTGCCCTGCATCCCCCTGCGGCTTCAGGCCTCTTCCTTTGGGGTCCAGGGGACGAGGTGAGAGCGCCGAATCCCAGCCCTGCCCTCACTAGGGTGCGACCCTTGGGCATATTGCTAACTTCTCTCTGATCCGGTTTCTTCATAAGCTGGGGATACTGTACTTATTAGGGATGTTGTAAGGCTTAAGTGAGTTAGGACGGACGAAAGATCGTCGGATGGGGGTGCACGGGATACGTACTGCGTATGTGGTGTCTGGTGCTGCCGCTTCAACTGTGACCACTCCTGCTCCTGTCCCTCCTCCTGCTGCTGTCCCTCCTCCTGCTTCTCCCCTCCTCCTGCTCCTCCTCCTGCTCCCTTCCTCCTCCTGCTTCTCCCCTCCTCCTGCTTCTCCCCTCCTCCTGCTCCTCCTCCTGCTCCCTTCCTCCTCCTGCTTCTCCCCTCCTCCTGCTTCTCCCCTCCTCCTGCTTCTCCCCTCCTCCTGCTCCCCTCCTCCTACAGCTTCTTCCATCCTCCTCCTGCTCCCCTCCCCCTCCTCCTGCTTCCCTCTCCCTCCTGCTCCCCTCCTCCTGCTCCCCTCCTCCTCCTCCGGCTACCTGTAGTGCTCCTACCCTCCTACCACCCCCACTGCTCCTGCCACCTGCGGCCACCATTTCTGCCACTGCCACCACTTTTGCTCCTGTCAGCACTCCTACCATTCCAGCTCCTGCGGCTGATACTCGTCCCACTTCTGCCGCCGCCGCCAGTTCTATCGCCGTTGCTTCTCCTGCCTTTGCTTCTGCCACCCCTGCCCCCACTCGTCGTCGTCCTCCTCCTAGTTTACTACTAGCTTAACGACCCCAATGGTGCAGGTGCATTCACACGCAGACTTCTTTTCGGTAAACACAGTGCGGTGCCCTACGCGTATTTTCTCTTACAATCTTCCGTGTACCGTTTTCCATGGCTGACTTCATTGTCAGAGGAAGGTATACAATACGTGGACGTGTGCATTTGCGATAAGCTATGATGAAGACGCGTCTGCGTCAGCTTCGGTGTTACCGTGAGGCTTCCGCTCGATAGGCTGTGAGTAGTTAAACCCCGGAAGTCAGACTTACACACGGATGTTCAACTCCCCGGGGGCTGGTACCCTAACCGCTGCATTGTTCAAGGGTCCCCGTAACGCTTGTATTCCCAAGTGGGGGCGCTGTCCCCACTGCCTGACCGCTTGCCCGGCACTGCGACTCCCACGCCACTGCTGGTACTGCCCCCGTTACTCCTCCGCCAGCTACCTCCGCCCTCCCGCCCTGCGTGCTCTTCTCCGGGGTCCCTCCCCAGAGATGGGCTCGCTCCAGGAAGCCCCGCAGGGGAGCGACCTCACCGGGCCACGGTGCCCGGCTCTAGCACGGCTCTGTGATCTCGCGGGTGTCCGTGCGTTTGTCTTTCTCAACTAGATTTTCGTTCCAAGGGTGGGGCCGTGTGCTCACCGCTGGCACGCCCCCTTTCCTGTACGTCACGTTGCTGCTCAGTGACAGGCGGACTCAACTCGGGGGGCTCAGTCCAGAGCCCAGGCTCTGACTCTCCTAGGACACAGAAGCAAGGGGATGGCAGACTTGGTTATTTCGGCCAAAATGGGATGGAGAGTTGCCCCCCCACCCCCCACCCTCCGCCGTTCTCTCTCCATTGTGGGCTCAGCCGCCTTGTAGGTGAACCTTCTGGCAATAGTTCTCAGCCGGGGGGGGGTTGGGTTCTGGTGGATTCTAAGAGGGCTCACCTCTTCTGGACTCGTGTTGTCAGGCTCCTGAGTTTTGTGTTCAGGATCGAGGAGTCGTTAGTCCAGGTGTCTGAAGGGAAATGGTCTGTGGTGTAATCGGCGCTCACTGCAGCCAGCATGAACTTTGGCCCCTCGGCAAGCCACGCCTGGGCTCGTGCCTGGGGACCAAGTGTGTCCACACCCCATGTTCCTCCGCCCTTGGAGGTTGCTTGGCCTTGGGGCGCTGGCCAGGGCGGCCACCTGGGGGCACTGTGGTTACGTTAGTCTCTCCGGCAACAGCGGCACCGGGGCAGCTCGGCACCAGAGGACAACTGTGCCGGGCAGGTGCTGTTACCCGCGTTGTACAGACGGAAACAAGCTCTCGGGGTGCCTGGGCCTCAGGCCGCCCAGCGAGTCATGGAGCTGGGACTTGAAGCCATCCGGCTGCAGAGACCGAGCTGACTACCCTGTCATCTGTGAAGACAGGCACCGGGAGCTGACAGCCCGCTCCGGTTTTCTAGGAGTGCAGAGTCGTGGTTAAGTGTGGGCTCTGGGGTCCAACCCGGTTCGGATCCTGGCTCATCAGGTTTCTGTGCCTGTGTCCATGTCCGTGTCTCAGTTTCCGCATCTGAAAACCTGGCCAACGGGTGCCCGCTTCAGAGGGTGGCCGAGGGTTAATGGCGCGAACGCATGTGGAGAGCACACGTTGTTGGCTGCTGTTTTCCCTGCTTCTGTCTGCGCTGGCATCCAGTGACTCTCTCGGGGTCGCGGTGGCCCCTGACGCTTGACGGCTGTGTCACAAAGATTAAGGCTCTGGAGACACAGAGTGACCGGGACATAGGCCAGTCGGGGAGGTGGCAGCATGCGGATGACCACGGCCACGAGACGAGTTCTGAGAGGCGCAGACATGGAGGAGGGGTCGTGGCCGTTCCACAAGTCAGGTAGGTCTGAGGAGAGGTGACAGGCAGGTTTGGGACACAGAGCAGAGGAGCAGAGTGGGGGTGGCCGGTGAAGGAGAGGACTCGGCTGCCCACCGCCTGGCTGAAGTGAGGAGGGGCGGGGGAGCAGGCCCACGGAGGAGCCGGGAGGGGAGAGCAGACGGTGTGGACAGCCGGGCGATGAGAATCCTGGAGAAATGCCCAGCAGACTGGAGTCTCAACCAGCAGCCTGAAGTCGAAGATCTCACCGGGAGGTTTGCAGCCATGGGAACAGACCTTTGACATTTTTGAAATTGCTTATGGTGAAACATTGGCTCAAAAGGGCCTCAAACATACCTTTTCAGTTTAAAGAATACTAGCTAGACACCCTTGTATCCAGCACCCAGCTGCCCCTTGCGGGGCAGTGCCCTGTGCGCGGGAGGTGCCCACGTGGGGCTGTGGTGCATTTCAGCTGCATGGTCACGAGGCTCAGTTCTGCCACGGTCACCAGGGGAGGGGACATAGGAGCCATGACGCAGCAGAACCCTAACCTGTTCCAGCCCTAACCTGCAAGCTCACCGTCTGGGGGGCTGCACCGACCCTGCCCCGATACAGTCGCGGATCTAGGGTCCACACTGTTCTTGCAGCTGGCCGTGGTGGCCAGCCTGCGTGGCGGGAGTTACCTGATGAGTGCCACCTTCATCCTCAGAAAAGCGCCTCGTCAGGGGGCTGGGGTCCAAGCTTTGTAATTGATCGGCGCCTTAGGCACTTGGCAGTGGCCGGACTACGGAGCCTTGTAAGAGGACAGTTCCCTTTTCAGGGAGGCCAGCCTGCGAGTGATAAACCCGAACAGATAAACCCTCTCGTTCACTGTGGGACTCGGTCATAGGTTCACACCCACAGTGCGTTGCTGCGGCCTCCTGTTGACGCCTGACACGTGTTGTTTCCAATTTGCCTATCACAAACAATGTTTCTGTGAACATTCTGTCGCAAGGGTCTTTCCTAGGCTATTAGTGAACCTAGGAGGGGACGGGTATAGATGGCACCATAGGTAACCACGAGCCCTTTAGCCACACAGCATTATCAGTCTGCACTCTCATTAACCATGTGGAGGAGTGTTCGAGCCTTCATACCCTTCACCACCCCTTCGTGTTTTCTGATTTTTAAATTTTGCTAGTCTCGTGGGTGTGTGATAGTACCTTGAAGTTTAATTTTCACATCCGTGATTACTGATGGGGTGGAGCCTCTTTTCATCCACGTCCAGGCCCACACACACACACACACACACACACACACATTCTGTGTTTGATCATTTTGTCAAGGTGTTAACTATCTTCCCAGTGTGTGCCTTATCTTTTCACTCTATAGTATCTCATGAGTTTGGAAGTTATTATGAGAATTCTTTGAGACTGGCTGAAACCACATTCTGCGGGCCCCCCACCCCCCGACAGGATTTGCATTTATTTGCTCTTGCCTGAAGCCCGGGGATCACTTCAAATTAAATTTAGCCATTGAGCTTTTTTTCAACTGAAACTTTGAGCATTCCCTAGACCCCTACCCTCGTCTAAGAACTTGGCCTGCACACCCTAGAGAAGACGGAATTGTCACTCTCGGGGGAGTGCTTTTTGTTGTTTGTGTCTATCCAGCACGGAGTTGAAAATAGGCAAGGCCCCTTGCTGCCCCCGTCTGTGCAAGGGGTTCATTTCTCCTTCAGTCTTGCATTGAGGATGAAGCCCTCTCCAGTCCCAGCTTCCATAGGAGGCCCAGCTCGAGATGTCCCACATTTGGCAGGCTCTGGGCTTGACCTCTGCTCCCCTGGACTTGCTAAAACAGAACATCAAGGTCTCCAGGGTTCTGCAGAAACCCCAGAATAGAAGTTGGTTTTACTTCTCAGAGTTTTTGCTTTTATTTTTGGCCTATGTGCATGTTTTCCCCCGTCTCCTGTTTGCGATGATGTAAACAGGTTTTTAACAGATGTGCATATCATCTGACAGTTTAGTGGTTTCCTTCCGAAGGTTGATCGGGCATCTAGTCTTCCTGCTGCTGGGACAGAAGTGGCACTTTTCTAGGAAAAGCTCTTACAGAAATGCCTGGGCACGCGGCCACTCTTCAGGGAGTCAGAGGTTGCTGAAGTCGAGGCGACAGGCTGAGAGGTGTCGTCCCCCTTTAAGGTAGAGCACGTGGCTTTGCTCTCTGCCAACGTGGAAGCATGAGGGAGCCCGGGGATCATCACCCAGCTCCAGCCCTAGCCCTTACCCCCTCCCTAAAAGGGCAGGAAGAGAGAACCTGAGAGGCCCCTGAGCCGCTCTGCTTCCTGCCACAGGTCAGCACAAGTGGTTTGTTATCAACCCCATCAGGTCTGACCCAACTGTTGTCAAGGCTCGAGTTCCTGCTCCGGCTCAGAGGTGGTTTAGGGGAGGAAAGAAGTTCTACGTTGGGCAGAATTTGGACGGGGTTTTGAGATCTGCGAAAGCCAAAGCCGAGATTGCCCCTCTCTGGGGAAAGCAAGGGAACCTCGTGCCGCAGCGACCCTCACTGCTCACGTACGTCCGCTCCTGTCAACGGAGCCCTTGGACACAGGAGTGTTGACAAACTCCGCGGACAAGTACCGATTGCCAAAGTTGTCAAAATCCCCACACCTGCATACACTTGACAGTGGGTGAGAAACACCTCAAGCGCCACGTTGGGACATCCAGAGAGCAAATGGATCCTTTCGTGATTACATAGGGTAATGAGGTTCTGGCCACATTCGAAGATACAAATAGGAGGGAAAAACGACAGCTGCATAATCCTCTCGAACAGCAAGACAGAAGAACTGCACCGAGGAAGGGAGCAGGGGCAGACTTGGTGGGAAAGAAGATGGAGACCCTGCCTGCCCCCTGACTTGGGGAAGCTCTCTGCAGACAGGGAGAGAAGTTCAGGAGGGCAGAGACACAAAGAGAAAGTTCATAAGACCCCAAGGCTATAAAGATGCTTGTCCTCTAATCAAAGAGGTACATTTTATTAAAAAAATTTAATATGTATCAGAGAGAAGGGGCAGAAGAGGAAGAGAATCTCAAGCAGGCTCCACACCTAGTATGGACTCGATCTCATGCCCAGGAGATCATGACCTGAGCTGAAATCGAGAGTGGGACTCTTAACCGACTGAGCCACCCGGGCGCCCCCAAAGAGTTACATTTTAGGCCAGCAACGCTATCTGCCTTAGGCAGCGCGGGTGGCAAAGCTTTAGAACGATACTGATCTGGGGTAGCAAGGGGGAGTGGGGTGCGGGTGGGGGGGCAGGCTACTGGCACCCCGTGTGTTCCCCCAGAGCCTGACAGAAGGCGCACAGCTTTTGATCCAGCAGTTCTGAGAACTTCTGAGAGAACTGTATACAAAGAATCACATGCTTAGATAACAAGGGTTCGCATTCATAGATTTGAATTCTACCCAAAGGAGATCAAATGTATCAGTTTAACGGCGATATGGAAGAGGCGGCAGCTATTAAAATAGGGAATAATTCAAGAGGTCTACCTTTGTGGTAAGAAAACACACACGACACCCTTAAAGTTACATAATGTGATTCCATGTGGGATCTACAGAATCGTGGTTAAGCACAGCATCGATGCAATTCATAGAACCACCCTTCTGTGTCATTTGAAATGCCTATGTGAGCCTGGATGATGAAGGCCGTGGTAAGAAAGAAGAGTCGGTCCTGGATGGAAGAACCAGAACCTTGACCCCTTCAGACCAAGTCAGTCTGGCTCCTTCACCCAACACCAAAGCTACGAATCCTCATAATTTCACCCTGGCCCCGAGTACAGGCCAGGAGGTCGGACAGCACTGGCCATCCCTGGTCACAGCGGGAAGGCAGCCCCAGACAAGGGAAGTTCCTTGGCTAACTCCCACGGCAAGTGTCTAGAACACTCGGGTCCGAAGATCCATGCTGCCACCCCCAGCGAGCCTTTTCCCCAGCCCCTCCTCCTCTGGGCTATAAACTGGTCTTCAGAGTTTAAGCAAAGCGTGAAGCTTGGGGCAGAGAAGAACAATTCTAGTAGTTTATGGCGTTCAGTAAATGTTGTCATGTGCTCCTTGAGGGATTCTTCTGTTAATTTACCTAACACCCCTGTGGGGATGGGGATCACCCCCATTTTCCAGAGGCGGAAACAGGCTCCCAAAAGTTCAGTAACTCAGTATTACAGCTAGTAAGAGACAGAACTGGGGTTGTAACAAAGCAGCTTGATTTTGGAGCCCCTCTATTTGACCAGTATCCCCAGACCGAGAAGGTGGAGTGGGCCAGAAAGGAGGAGCCCCTGCCTAGTGTCAAGGCCCTCGGCCTCACTTGTGTGGTTCCCTGTCACAGCTCATGCCCCACCAAGGCCTTTAGAAAAAAGATCGAAAGTCAAGTTTGGACCCACCTATCAGATTATTCTCTCCTGTCACCAGAGGCTGATCCCTACCCCACCCCCCAATCCCTCCCAACTGCTACGCCTTCCCAGCCTAGATCTACCGGTCAGTCTGGAAAGTTCTTTGTGGCCAAGTCAGAGATGAAGGCCTAGGTCCTACAGGGGCACATGAAAGTCAGCCACACAACCAGCGCTGGTACTGAGCTGGGGGGGGGGGGGGCAGGCTCGCTGTGGCAGCCAGCATCAGGGCCAAGAGGCTGCTGTATCAGCCCGGGAGTGGACTAGTCTGGCGGGGGGCGTGTGCTGAAGGAGGGGAGAGGGAGGCTGGTGGGCCCCAGCATCCTTTAGCGGGAAGCTGAGGCTCAGAGCAAGACTGAAGAGTTCCTTCAAGGCCCCAGGAGCTCTGGGTGCCCCTTCCCCACGGGGAGCTGAGCAGCATGCTGTGAGAAAGTCAGAACTCCCACGTCTGGGCGACGGGGTCAGGCCTTCACGGGCCATTTCACCCTCGGGGCTCCCCATTCCTACCTACTGGGGCTCGGACTCTGCTGTGATTGTACCCTCCTCTACCCTCGCTTATCTGGTTCTCTCTGGAATGCCGTCTCTCCTTGCTGAAAGGCAAAGTCTCCCGAATCAGCCTTGGGAGACGCCGGACTCTGCCCAGGGTGCGGCCCGTATTAAGTATTTGTCGAAGAGGTCACGGTTCTGACACGACAGACCTGACACGAAGGAACACGCTTCTGAGACCAAATCTTTCTAGTCGCCACGAATAGCTTTCCACACCCGCTGGGCAGGCTGGACACGGTGCTTTATTGAGCCCAGTCGCCCTCTGTCGCCCTCCTGGAGCTTCTGGGCTTGGCTTGGCTCAGGCCCACGAAAACCCCAACCCCAAGGACCAGGGCCACAGCCACCAGCAGAAGGACCACCCAGAGGAGAGGCCTCTGGTTAGCGTTCCTGGGGGAGCCTGCGGGAGAGAAGGGGTTTGAAGGCTTGCAGGGCTGAGCGAGGTGCCTCCGACCGTCTCCACCCACCAGACCTTTGTGAGGACGCCCGGCAGAGCTGAGCCTGCCCTCCCCCCAGGTCAGGTGGACTGTCTTTGCTCAGTTCCCTGCCCCCAGTGCTGTCACACCCTTTCCCGCCTGCACTGTGGCCGAGCGTCCCCCGGCAGCAAGACGCCTGCCGGTACCTGTGGGCCCCAGCGGAGGCTCCTGCCCGGAGGAATCCTCAAAGTCCACTGGCCCTGGAGAGCTCACGAGGTTCTGCGGCCTGGTGGCCTCGCCGTGTGGAGTGTAGGATCGTCGCTGTCCTGGGCGGGGGAGGGGTGGCATCGTTGGCCGGTCTCTGGCCCAGAAGCCAGGAACAGGCCTGCGGACGGAAGACCCCTCTGCCCCGCCCCGGACTCACTAGCGGGCCTAGAGCTGCATGTGGTCGAGCATGTCTCCAGCCCCGAGGGGGAGCAGGCAGAGGAGTGGCAGAAGAAGTAAACCTGGTGGGAAGAGAATACAGTCAAGAGCACGGGGCCGGCTTGGAGCCACGGGCAGACCTAGGAAGCACCCAGAATCCAGGACCTAGGCGGAGTCCACACTGCTGCCAGCTGTCCGGCCGCCAGGCGGGCTGAGGTCTGGCTGTGTAGACCAAGACCAAAACCACGGCCTCGCCTGCTGAGGGTCAGCGCCAGAACCGTTGTTTCCTAATTTGGAACCTGTGCCTCCCCTCCTTCCCGGTGGCCCAAGTCTGCAGCCGGGTTCCTTGCGGGCAGGCAGCTCGGCCCGGGAGTTGGCCCCAGCCCTCAGCTTCTCCAGTGTGGCCCCGACTGCAGAGTCCCCCGGCAGTGCTGGCCTCCGAGGAGGTGGGGCTCCGCCAGGCAGCCGGGGGACGGGCTATCGCCGCTTCCAGAAACAAAGCCAGGGGCAGCTCCCAGGAGGAGGAGAAGAAGCCGGAGGAGCGGAGCGGAACTGAGCCAGCCCCCGGAGGCCCAGCCAGCAGATGCGCCTTCATCCAGCAGGCGAGAGGCTCTTGGCTCCCGAGAGGCAGGAGGTAAAGAGGAGAATGAAGCCACCCTCACAGTGCTAACCGGCGACATCTGTCTGCACCTGGGCTAATAACGTGCGGCTGCTTCGAGATCCAGAGTTGGCTGTATGTAGTCTTGTGAGAGCATCTTTCAGTAGAACAAGTTCCATGGAAGCCTAGGGCCTACGGGGTCACTTGTGCATTCTGCAGAAAACCTAAATATGCCCTAAGTGGACCCATTTACCTCCCAGAGAAGTTGAGAGATTATAAACATTCCAAGCAGAATTGAAACGCACGCTTTCTAGAGTCAGAAGCAAAGTCACTCTAGAACACCGTGAACAGGGTGCAGATTTAGGGTTGGTGGCATCCATACTCTGGGTTTCCCTTCCTCCCTCTTGAGTGGTCTGGAGGTGGCCAGGACCTGGCTCACCACCCTCCACGAAGCCCCGTCTGGGGACCTCCGGGGACCCATAGCTTGCAGGGTGCTAGAGGACTTCGGGGACCAGCTTATCCCATGGAACATTCGGGGAGCAGGAATTCCAAGGCACTTCTCACCTGTCCCCTGAGGGCCCTCTGGGAGCCAGGGTCCAGGAGGGCGAAGGTGGTGACGGTGAAGCGCTGGTGGTGTGATGGGAAGGACAGCCCTGCCCCGTCTGAGGCTACCATTCGGGTCCTGTAGCTGTCACCGTCGAAAGGACACCTGAGAAGGAAAGAGGCCAAGGAAGCTGCAGAGGGACCAGGGAGGGGGATGGAGGGAGCCCCCAGGGCAGCCCCAGCCCCCACTGCCACTCACCCCTCTGACAGGATGGGCCACTGAGGCTGCTGGAAGGGGCTGGCACTGGGAGTGGCCCAGCACCGGTGCAGCAGCAGGACCAGACCGGGGTCTGTCCTGTCCAGGAGCCGGACCTCCACGGACACAGGCTCACGGAGCAGCCTCACGATGGGGTAGTCCCCCTCCTCGTAGAAGGAGCGGAAAGTCTCATCTGCAGGGCGAGGGACTCGTGAGCCTTGGAGGGCTGTGCGTGGGGACGCGGGGCAGGAAGAGGAGGGCTCCGGGGACTGTACCCGTGGCGATCCGCAGCTGGAACCGCAGGGGGCCGGACTGGATCACGGGGGCCGGCCAGGGGGGTGGGAAGATAGATGCCCGGAGCGGCAGGAAGTCACTGGCGTTGACGGTACAGCGCACGTGAAGCCTGAAGTCCAAGTGCAACAGCACGGGGTGGAGAGAAGATCCAGAGTCAGCATGGCCTGCTCACTTAGTAAACCACCCGCCAGCTACGTGGATGCAACAACCAGGGCGCGCGGCCCAGCAGAGTGGCCGGACCCCACCGAGCAAGCCGCTAGGGGGCCCTCTGCCCCCTGCCCCACTCACCTGCCCAGGACAGCACAAGCTGGTCACAGCGCCCCAGTGTCACCACTGTGCTTGCAGTGGTAGATGGTGGGCCCTGGGGACTGGGGTCTCTCTCTGGCCTACGTGACACCACACGCTCCCAGTGGGGAGCCCACGTCCGGCCCCCTGGTGTTCTGCTAGGGAAGTGGACCCCACCCTACCCCACCCACCTTCACCTCCAGCTCCTAGGCGCTCTCCCTTTACTTCTGAGATCGAGGCCCGCGCTCGAGCTGCAGACCCTGTCTGACCACCTGCCTATTCCCACCGGCTACAGCTGTTCCCCCTCACGGCCCCCTTCCTCTGGGAATCCCTGGAGCCCTGCTGGGTTCCGACTAGCTCCCACCACTTGTGAACCCAAGGGTCTACAGCACAGCCGATCTATCCCCACCCCCAACTACCCCCTGGCCTGTAGAGGCACTTAGAATTTTAAAGCAAAAGACACTTGGACCCTCACACCAGCACCCTTCCCTGGCCCTCAGGGCTGGTGGGGTAGAGAGAAAGACACCTGGGCTTCCGCTCTGTGCCAAGCACAGGATTTTATGCACAGATGTATTGGCCCCATAAGTTCAAGGGCAGGTGTGACAAGCCCAGCTCCCTCGGGGTGCCCACCCTGGCCTCCCGGGCTCATTCTGCCACCAGAGCCTGCAGGTCGCAGGGGCCCATTTCAACAAGAGGTAACCCTCTGCTCCTCCCTCCACCCCAGCACACCCTCCAAGAGTTCCCCCCCCCCCCCCCAGGTATCTTCTGTCTCATCTGTGGCTTTGTGACCTCGGAAATGGGGAGGTAGCAACAGCCACACTCATGGCCTCCACTTTTTCTAGGGGCCTCGATGAGGATGCCTGCAGCTTAGCTTCTGAGCTTAGTTCTTGGAGGAAAAAAGGCAAGTGCTGCTGAGGACCCTGGGGCTGGTGGGGGAGGCTGGGATGAGCCCAGGGGCTCTCCGGAGATCACACAGCAGGGAACCGCATGGACAGGAGCCCAGGTGGCTCCGCAGCCCGTCCTAAGCTCACCCGTGCTCCCCTCCCACCCAAGCCCACAGCCCAGCCTGTGCAAGAAAGGCTGCCCTCACCGGAAGGCGCCATCCCGTGTGATGGAGCCCTGTGGCCCCATTCGGACGTCGATGTCTGACACCAGCTGGTTCTCATAGAGGAGCTGGTTGCCCACCACCTGTGGGAGAGGAAGGACAGCTGGGTGAGGCCCTCCCAGGGGGGCGGTCCTGGGCACCAGGCCATGGCCCCACTCCTACCTGGACGGTGGTCCCACAGTGGGTCAGAGGGAATTGGAAGACCACGAAGGACCCCGTGTCCTGAGTCGGGGAGCAGCTGGTGGGGGCATAGGCCACGTGGATGTTGGCCAGCGTGATCCCATGTGCCAAGGCTGTTTCTTGGGACACCACCAGGACGAAATGGCCATTTCTGAAGCACTGGACAGTTGCTAGGACGAAGGCAGATCAAAGAGGCCGACCAGGACCTCAGAGTTAGTGTCTGTGCGGCAGACGTGGGGGGGTGGACTGGGAGACGGTACTTAGGTGTCGCCCTGGGAGTCGGGAGACCTGGCTTCTCTTACTCTCTGTGCCTGTGTTAGCTTGAGCAAACCCTTTACAGACCCAGATTTTCTCGTGCATGGAAATAAACTACGAAAGTAGGGGCACTGTTGAGTTTGTCATCTAAACTGGGATGCCCTAGGGGTGTCTGGCTCAGCTGGACGAACATGGGACTCTAAGAGTCAGGAGTTCAAGGCCCACATTGGGTTGTGGCGATTACTTAAATAAACTTAAAAAAGTAAACTGGAATGTTCTAGATCTAAAAGGTAGGGGTACGTGCAAAGACAGATCTATTAGGGGGGCGCCTGGGTGGCTCAGTCGGTTAAGTGTCTGACTTCGGCTCAGGTCGTGATCTCATGGTTCGTGGGTTTAAGCCCCGTGTCGGGCTCTGTGCTGACAGCTCGGAGCGTGGAGCCTGCTTCGGATTCTGTCTCCCTCTCGCTCTGCCCCTCCCCTGCTTGTGCTGTCTCTCAAAAATAAATAAATGTTACAAAAAAAAAAAAAAAAAAAAAAAGCTAGAACTGCTACTAGTTCCTTGGGACAACGGTTATCAGGCAAGCTGGGACCTGTGGTCCCCTCATCTAAAGGTACCGTCTGTGGCCCATTCTCCATTCGGGGGCTCGGGCTCTCCTAGGGACTAGGTGTGAAGCAGTTGCAGTGTTGGGGGAGGGGCAGGGGAGGAAGCCCTCCCGTCCTCATGGCTTCCGGTTTCAGGTGTAGAAAGGCCTACCTGTGTTGCCATAGTAACAGGGAACCGCTCTGCTATTGTCATAGCAGCAGCCAGCCTTCTGACAGGCTTCCTTCGAACCTCTTCTCACCACACAGGGGATGTGCCCAGAGGGCACCTGGCACTGCTCCCAGGTCAGAGGTGCCCCTGGGGAGGGGACAGAGCGGTGAGGACACAAGAAAGGGCCACACTGGGCAGGAGACTTCCAAGGGAAAGAGGCAGCTGGCTTCCTGGGCCCAGTCAAGGGCGATCAGGCAGTTCGCTGCTCCAGAAGGCCCAGACACAGTACGCGTATGGAGAAGTCCTACGTACCTGGGTGAAGGGGCTCGTCAACCCCCCAGTGTTCTAAGATGTCCCACTGGGGCAGAGTCAGGGTGGGACGGGTGGCTCCAGGTCTAAGGGGCAGCAGGGCAGGGGTGGGACGGGTGAAGCTGTGCTCCTGGGTGGGGCGGAGGGGCCGGGTATGAGGGGTAGGCAGGGAGAAGCCTGTGCGTGAGGCCAGGTGGGACTCCGGAGTCCAGGTGTGGCCAGGTTTAGGACAGATCAGGGTGACCTCTCCTGCCGCGTCAACTCGACCGTCGCGCAGCACAGCTTCTACGAACACCCTCAGGTGGAAGCGCCCATCCTGCAGGTGAGAAGGTGACCAGAGAGCAGCTAGGTGAGGCCACCGGGCCTCCCAGGCAGAGGAGGGCGTCAGGCAGGGAGCTGGATTTGTGGGCCAGCCCCGGTCACCAGCCCACAGGCGGGCATGACCAGCACAGCGATCCCGAGCTCCCTCTCGGGCTTGTGTGAGGTCAAGCTGGCTCCCAGCCGTGGGGCCTGCCCCGAGCTCAGCAGCGATCCCTACCTTCTCCAGCACGTGGCAACCTCTGTAGTCAGCAGAGAAGACAGCGGGTCCCAGGGGCCTGACGGTGACCCAGTGGTAGCAGACAGAGCAGTTGTGGACCTCGAATTGGTTCCCAAATTCATCTGAGGCAGGGGAGACAGGGATGGAAGTTTGGGAGGGCCAGCGGTGCTGAAGGGTGAAGCCAGGGGCTGCTGGTGACCACTGAGAAAACCCCACTCGGGAGCGGGAGACCCCAGCTTCAGCCTTAGCTTGGCGACTCGCTGCCGGTGTGTTCTTGGCCAGACCCCTCCCCTCTGGTCTCAGTTTGCCCATCTGTAAGGGAATAGCTTCAGCTGGTCTTAGGATCCTTCCCGCTGTGGTTCCCCATTAACAGTACTGGACGGCAAGCAGGAATGAAAACTCGGAAGAGAAAAGGTTAGTACAGTCCCAGGCAGCAGGCTGGGTATTTATTTAAAAAAGTTTTTTTTTAATGTTTCTTTATTCTTGAGAGAAATAGAATGTGAGTGGGGGCACAGAGAGAGAGAGAGAGAGAGAGAGAGAGGCAGAATCGGAAGCAGGCTCCAGGCTCTGAGCTGTCAGCACAGAGCCCGATGCCGGGCTTGAACCCACGAACCGTGAGATCATGACCTGAGCCGAAGTCAGTCGCTTTACCGACTGAGCCACCCGGGTGCCCCTGGGCTGGGGATTTTAGACCTGTTCTTGTAAAGTCAGGGATCCCCGTTCTGTGGCCGAGGCGCTCAGTGTGAGTCTTCTCAGCTGCACACAATGAGGGGCAGAAGGATTTGGAACTGGGATCTTGTGAACCGTCTGCCAGGTTCACTGGCCGTTGCAGTCATGGGGGGGAACACCTGCTGGGTGTCCACCCACCTTGCCCGCCCAGAGCACCAGGGCACCCCTCGGGGGCGGGTATGACCCCTGAACTCCTGTTCAGGGCACATGGCGAGGCTGGGGTCACCGTTCCCGTCTTACAGTTAAGGAAACAGGGGTTCAGAGAGGTCAGGTCACTTGTTCAAGAACACAAAGTTGAGAAGCTGCAGATTCAAATCCCCCCTCCAAACCCACTCCCGTTTTCTCCGTACCAGGCCACAACCACTGGGGCCCTGCCCCTCAGAGGGGCCTGTGGGCCAGCAGCCTGGGCATCAGCTGACCGTGGTCACCGACGCAGAGCCTGGGCCCTAGTGAAACCAACACCTGCCTCTCAGCAAGATGGTCGTGAACACTCGCCGTGGGAAAAGAGGCCCTGGGTGACCAGGGAAACTGAGGCTGGCAACTCACCTTCCTCCCTCCTCCTCCCCCTCCCCAGTGTGGTGACAGAGTGGGGGGCCGAGGGGCCTCTCCTCGTCCTGCTGCACGGGAGGTGGGGACCCGCGTTCGGCCACACTCACCTACGACCTTGAAGCGGATGGTCTGGCCCGGCCGGGGGAACACCAGCAGCTGCATGCCCTTGATCCCACAGTCAGAGCTGTGCCGCAGGCCCCGGAGACCAGGCTCAGGGTGCGGCCGCTGCCCCAGCCCCAGAGCGGCCACCAGCAGCAGCAGCAATGCCACACAGCCATCCCAGACCATGGCCGAGGCTCTTGTCATCAAATACACCACGGCCACCATAACGATCCCCACCCACTCATGGCCCGGTGACGCCCAGGCCTTATATGGGGGAGGTGGTGACTGGAAACTTCTAGGGGCAAAGGGGGCCCACCTGGAGGAGCCTGGCCCCCAGGGGCTCTGGTGAAATTCCCTCCCTGAAGGTCAAAGAAGGCACCCTCCCAGGCCTGGGCCCTGAAGGTGCTCTGAAAATTGCCCCTCACCCTGACTTCCTGCCTTCCAGCTGGGGGTTGATGCTGGCTCCGCAGAGTGATCCTGGCTGGGAGGTGGGGAGGAGGGAATCTTCTGGTACGGTTGAGGCTGCAGGCAGGCGGAGGGGGTGGTTCCAAGTCCCTCATCATCCCTTCCCTGCCCAGTCTGGCTCTCCAGGGCCTCCTGTCTGCACTGGGACCTCCAGGCCACCGAGAGCTGCGGGGGCCGTGGGGGCGGGCAGCAGGCTGGGTTAATTTACTAACCGGGCCCTCGGATGGCTGTGCAGGCCCCAGAGGCCGAGACACTGCCCCTGCCCTAAGAGTGTGCAGATGGATGGCGGGCAGACAGGTTGGTAAACAGACTAGTGGCCCCTCACGGGGCTGTCCTGAGGGTCAGGACATCAATGGGACCGTGGCTGTTACTAATGAAAAATAACAAGGGCGGACAATAAATATAACGGGGCCTCCTGGACGGGATCCTGGCGCAGAACAAGGACGTTAGGTAGAGGCCAAGGAAATGGACTTAGGTTCGTAACAGTGGATCGACAGTGGTTCATCAACCAATAAACGTACTGCCCCAATGTGAGATGGTAACTGTACGGGGCCCTGGGTGCGGGGAACCTGGGACCTCTGTGCTAAATCCTGGGCAGTTCAGAGAAGTAAAGTCTATTAACCACAAGCAGACTGGCTCACAGGTGGCAGGGCTCCCCACGTGCCAGGCTGTCCCAAAGCCTCATTACCGCCGTCCTCATGTCAGGGGAGCGCCTCGGCCCGGCCCCACCAGCCTTAGCCAATGCCGCTGAGCGTGGGCCACGGCAGCTGGCGCGTGGTGGCTCGGTCCTTAAGAGTCAGGCTCCAACCCAGCCCCTGCTTCTTTCTAGCCGGGCCACGTCACTTTTCTCTGCTTCCTTTTCCGGCTTGTGAATTGGGGATGATAATCCAACCTCGCAGTGCGGACAGAAAGACGGACGGCGACGAAGAACGGGCGGGACAAGTTCTCTGTGGTCACGACTTAGCGCTTGGCGGTGACGAGGTCTGCCGTGACGAGAGTTTCCGTGGGGGAAGCTCGGTGGGTCACCCAGGGTACAGAGCGGGTTAAGGGATGGGCCAGGCCGGGGTAGGGGTGGTCAGAAGTGTGGGGGGCACAGGGGGTGGTGGTGGGGGTACTGTGTTGAGGCAGAGGGAATTGGGGGAGATGAAGGCATAGGGCTGCAAACGTGGACTTCAGGCTGGTCTGGGCCCCTGGAGGGGGCGGGGCTGGTGAGGTGGGTTTTTCCTGAAGGACAAGGGAAGGCTTTAAAGTTAGTTTGAAAGCATTTCAGACTTACTGAAAAGAATCTCCCTATACCCTTCACGTAGATTCCTTGAATGTTAGCTGTTGTTAAAAACAAGACAAAAGGGGGTGCCTGGGTGGCTCAGTCAGTTAAGCATCTGACTTCGGTATAGGGCATGATCTCATGGTTTGTGAGTTCGAGTCCCACATCAGGTGAGCTCAAGCCCCGCTTCCGGTGAACACGAGCCCTCGCTCCCTTCTGCCTAGAAAAGTCTTTTTGGAATGCTCCTCAGGGCGCCTTCCTGTTAGACTGGATGTTGCCGGATTCATGAATGAATGGTCGCAGAAAGCCAAGGGGACGTTTAAAACGTACTCAGTTGCACTTTATTTTTCAACGCTGTGTCTCTTCACGTTTGTTTTAGCTCTTCCTCTTAGCTCTTTCTGTTATGTACACAGACACCCACATCCACACTTTCTCCCTTCTCATCTGAGAGCTGGTTGCAGATGGTCCTCCTTTACCCCCAAACACTGCAGACGGTACTTCCTAAAACACAAGGAAAATGATCCAAACCAGATCAACACTGGCATAACACCAGTGTCTCACGTACAAACCTTACTCAGCTCCCCAACTGTCCTAATCGTGACTTTTATAGCAAAGGGCAAAGTTTGTTTTTCCTCGACTGGGATCCAATACAAGACCAAGATGGTGCTTCTTTAGGCTTTTCCAACCTGGCACAGTCCGTGATTCTTTGTTCTTCATACCCTTGATGTTTTGAGGAGTACAGGCCAGTTTCTTTACAGAATGGCCCTCCCTCGGCTTTGTCTGGCGTTTCCTCCTGCTTAGATTCAGGCTCTGCATTTTTGGCGGTGTATTAGTTTGCTGGGTCTGCTGTAACAAAATATAGCCACGTAGGTGGCTTCAACAATAGAAATTTATTCTCTCACAGTTCTGGAGGTTGGAAGTCCAAGGCCAAGGTGTCGGCAGGTCTGGTTTCTCCTGCAGCCGCTCTCCTTGGCTTGCCGATGGCTGCCTCCTCGCCGTGTCCTCATGTGGTCTTCTCTTGGCTCTCTGTGGGTCCAGATTTCCTCCTCTTATAAGGACACCAGTCAGACTGGATTAGAGCCCACCCTCACAGGCTTATTTTAACTTAATCACCCCCTAAAGGCCCTGTCTCCAAATACAGCCACATTCCAAGGTGCTGGGGGGTTGGGCTTCCATATACGAATGGGGGGCGGGGGGAACAATTCAGCCCATAACGAGCAGGAATAGCCTAGAAGTGACATTGTGTCCTCAGGGCATTCTGTCAGGAGGCTCATCATACTGGTTTGTCCTATCGCTGCTGATATAAATCCAAACACTTGGGTGGGATGCGGTCTGCCAGGTGCCTCTGCGGTCAAGTTACTGTTTCTCTTTGAACATAGGAGACACCTTGAGACTGGGTATGTGACCACCTTGCTCCTTAGCAAACAGTCACCCACGGGTGCAGTGGTTTCCTGGCTCCATCATTCCTTCCACGTGTATCTGCTTTCCTGCCATAACAGAGCGGTCTCCCTGCGAGGAAACAGGGTTCAGGTGGTGGAGAAACCCCACCCCCCCCAACCCCCGCCAGAGGAGCGGAGAACCTGGATTCTGTCCTGTGCTCACTGCTCAGGGGCAAAGGGACCTGCTCCCACCAGTAAAGTAGAAACGGGAATGATTACGGTAGGGATGGAATCTGATATACAGAAAGGTCCCTGCACACAAAGGCAATGTGTCTCCCGAGGCCCTGGAAAGGCAGGAAAAGAGCAAGGGAACTTCCTCACGGCCAAGGGCGGAAGGATGCCTTTGAGAAAAGTTGTGCCAAGCTGTCCTGGAGAGGGGGAGCCCTGAACCCTTGGTTAGGATTCCAATTCTTGCAAAGGCTCACGGGCACCACAGCTCATCAGCCTGGGAAGGATGTCAGCTCCTCTGCTCACCCATTGGAGACCGTGTTGCCTTGATTTCCTCATCTGTGTAATGGCGCCAATAACTACCTAACTCGTAGGCTGGCCGTGAAGGTGAAATGAAAAGACCCACGTGCAGCGTTGAGAGCAAAGCCTGCATCACTTGAACACAGTGGCAATAAAAGCCACCACTGTTCTTACTGCGGAGGAAAGAGGGTCAGATCAGAGTGACCAGACTTGGGATTTCGGCTTCCCACTTGGCCTCTTTCTAAACCTCAGTTTGCTCATCTCTTCTTACCATTCTATTTTCTTCTTACCGTTTTACATTTCATTTTTTAAAACGGGGCTTCACTTACTTAATCTGTAAAATGGAATTAAGAATAAGATCCACCTAGGGGCACCTGGGTGGCCCAGCCGGCTAAGCATCCAACTCTCGGTTTCGGCTCAGGTCATGGTCTCACGGTTTGTGAGATCGAGCCCCGCGTTGGGTTCTGCACTGACCACTCAGAGCCTGGAGCCGGCTTGGGATTCTTTCTCCTTCTCTCTCTGCCCCTTCCCTGCTTGTGCTCTCTTTCTCTCTCTCTCTCTCAAAATAAAGAAATAAACTTAAAAAAAAAAAGAAAAAGATAAAGATCAACCTCGCTGGGGTGCCGTGAGCCAGACGGGCTCACTGAGTTCTCCGTCCTGTCTCTCCTGCTCATGAAAGCCAGGGACAGAAGGAGGGTGCCACGGGAGGACGGGGCCTCTCCTGACCGATACATGTGAAGTGCCGAGCGGGGTGCCTGACACGTAGCGGGTACCCCATAAATGTTAGCTAGTGCTATCAGTAGTGGGTTGGGTGGTGACCCCTCAAAAAATAGGTCTGCGGCGAAAGCCCTGGAAACGGGGAACGCAGCCACAGCAGGTAATAACAATACCGACTTTGACGGTCGCTGGAACACAGGGCTTGACTTTTCTTTCACAGAGATCTTGTGGTTCACCGCTTACGGTGTGGCCTTCAGTTGCTTCCAGAATGAGGTTCTCAGCCAATATGTGAGTGGGAAAGGCAAATGCAATCTGTCTGGAGTCAGGAAGAGACTGAGATAAAAGCACACGGCACTGAAAATAACTAAATGGCAGCTGGTTTGTGCATCCCTGCCCCGTGGGGACCGTGAGCTGAGCAGTTGGCTCATTATTTCCTCTGATCCTTGAAGCAGGAGGGAGGGAGGTCACGGAAGGCCCTCGGCTAATACCAGACCCCAAGGACCCTGATTCTCCTTTCCAGTGGGTCAGCGATCTCTGTGGTCCCCCTGAACCAGCAGCCCCGGCATCTCTCGGGGCACCTGATGGAAATGCAACCTGCTGGACCGGACGCTCTGGGGTAAGGCCCAGCGTCCTGGGTTCAACAAGCCCTCTGGGAGATGTACACTCAGCTGCACATTACTGGTCTCTGCTATTTATTTCAGGCCCTTGCCAAAGGCCTGGGTCACCCTCCTCCGGACCCTGCTCTCCGTGAGGGCCCTTGGCACTCTTTCTTTTTTTAAATTTTTTCTTTAATGTTTATTTTTGAGAGAGACAGAGAGAGAAAGAGAGAGAGAGAGAGTGGGGGAGAGGCAGAGAGAGAATCTGAAGCAGGTTCCAGGCTCTGAGCCGTCAGCACAGAGCTGGACTCGGGGCTCGAACTTATGAATCGCAAGATCATGACCTGAGCTGAAGTTGGACGCTTAACTGACTGAGGCCCCCAGCCTGTGCTCTTGACACTTGGTCGCTGTAGGCTCCTGTCCTCTGCTTCCAGCCAGCAAGGCCCCGCCCCAGGCCCCCTCTGCTCCCGAGGCTTGCTTTCAGAGGGGCAGACACAGGCTGTTGGTTCCTGCAACCAGCCGGAGGCTCGTCACACCCCAGCATCGTACACGTAGAGACTGTGGGTGGCACACGGGCTCTGGGAATACGTTCCCAGAGGTCTGTCTCCACTGTGGGAGTGCAGCCGAGGGGCCCCACGGGGACAAACGTCACTGCCTCCTTCTTTAGAAAATGCCTTAGGGCCCTGTTCATCTGGAGTACTTTTTTGTTTGTTTTAGCAGCTTTTAAGTTGTCCTCAAGGAGGAGGGTTGGGAGATGAGCTGAGCCACTTGGAAACAAGGGTTGGGGGAAAGGTCTGAGGAATGAAGATTTCAGGTACGAAGCCCCTTAGCGGGGCTGCCCTGAGAGATTGTGCAAGATGTTCACTGCACAAGGGGGCAAGGGAGGGCAGAGATCCAGTGGGGAGGGAGGGGGATGAAGGGGGGGATTCTTTTTTAGCCCCCAAAGCAATTTGTGCATCGACTTCTGCACTTTGGGGAAGGGACTGGGCAGGAGTCCTTTGTAAAAATTCTACTGCCGTGAAGTTACTTGCCCAAGTCACACGCCAGGGAGTGGCAGTGCCGGATCCAAACACAGGCGGTTGGGCCCCAGAGTCCCTGAGCTTACCCACCACCCTCCACTGCATGACCTTAGAGGATGTTCATGGGTCAGCAGGGCAGGGGTGGGGTGGGTGCTCCTTTCCCCGAAGCAGAGTGGAGGCACCTGCCTACTTTCTTGGGAGGGCTGTAGGCACTTGCCTCCAAGACCAAGCCCCCTGTGACCTACAGGAAAGGACGCCTCCCAGCGCTCATATTTTGGATAATCAAGGCTCTTACCGATCTGCCACCTTGGGCTGCAGCGAGAAATATTATCCCCATCACACGGTCCTGGTATTTTATACATTCTTCACTCAGGATCGCAGGCTCTCAGCAAGTTCGTGAAGCTCCAGGCCCTGAAATTAAGCCCGTGTCTAAGTGGAAGATTCCTGTACATTCAATCCCGTGGGAGGGGGTGCCTTGCCCTGATACGGAGGACACTGGGGTTTTAAACATGTTTTACTGAGACCCTCTGACGTGCTGGGACGCTGGGTTTGAAGGAACGGTTCCTCACCCCAGGAAGCTTGGTCAGCAAGGACCTGGGGAGCAATTAAATGCAAATTTATAAAGCTCTGTCAGCTCACAGCCCACTTTAAATAAAAGCTGTATTGCCCTCGCCCTATAGCCTCTACCCATTTCCTCCCCGGAAGGGACAAGGACTGAGTTCTAAGAGCACCTCCCGTGTGCAGGGCGCTCTGTGAACGGAGGCACCTTGCTGCCAAGCCTTCGAGGTAGACGCTGTCGCTCTGCTCACGGATGGCCAAACCCGGCCTGGCAAGCGGAAGTGGCTCACCTCCCAGCTGCGGCTGCAGGGCTGGCCCGGCCCCGCTCTGCCCACTGCCGCGCCCTGCCTTCCTGAGGATTCTGGGGTGAGGAGAGGGCAGCCAGGACGGTGGACATGTGCCCAAGATGTCCTCTTCCTCATGCCTCTCTCCCACACAGCGGTCGCTCGAAAATGCAGCCCCCGATGCACACTCCCATTCCCCCACGGGCACGCGTACCGACCTGGGGCTTCTGCCAAATCTCCTGTGTAAAGGGAGGGGGTTGAGCACGGGCTGCCGGCAGTTACGTCCCTTTCCCATTGATGGAGATAAATGTTACTGGAATACCAGTGTGACAAGTCAGCCTCCGCTGTCCCCGCCTCCCCAGACCCCACCCCTAAACACACACACACACACACACACACACACACACGCACACGCACACATGCATGCACGCACGCACACGCACACACACACTCCGGAGCTGATAGCTATTTCCTCCCTCAGCCCCACTCCCCTGCCTCTGCCTGCTGGTGACTCGGTGACTCGGTGACTTGTCTGGCTGCCACCAGAAGCTGTCTCTGGGGCTGGAATCCTGTGCTCCTTCTGTGCCCAGGTAAGGAAGCAATAATAGCCCAGGGGCTCGGCAGCCTTAGTGCCCTCTCTGGATCCACGAAGGCACAGTTTTAAGTCAGGATGGCAGAAGGCTGGGTTTCCCGAAGACTGGAGGGGACACACTGCTCAGAGAAGCAGAGGGCACAGGGGTAAGCACAAAAGCCTCTCTTTCCAGACTCACAGCAGTCTGGGTGGGAGGATGACAGGGGCAGTCTTAGGGTAACTGACTCTAAAAGCTTGCATTCCCTGCCCCTAACCCCCGCCCAAAGCAGGACCCTGGCTGCTGGGCTCCACAAGACTCCCGGGAGGCTGGGGGCCGACTCCATGCAGCCAGAAAGACTGATCCCGATGGGTCCCCAGGGTGTAGCAGGACTGTGCTCTCTGAGCATCCCCATGAGACCTGGCAAGAGGCTGCTGCGCTGAAGGGAATGTTCCAGTGCAGAGAGGGGATGGCATTCATCTGGCTGCAGGGTGGAGTCCCAGCTATACCACTGCAGCTGAGGAATGGTGGGCAAGTTGCTATGCTTCTCTGGACCTCAGTTTTCTCTTCCGAAAAATGGGGTCTCACAGGGTCACCGCGAGCGTAATTGTTCTGCAAACTGTAAAGCTTGAGAAGCCTAAGCATTCTTGGGGAGCACGGGCCCAACTGCTCCCCCCGCCCCGACCTGCCTGCGATCCTGGGGCTCATCTGCTTGGAAGAGTCTAGTCTGATCTCTTGGGGCCTCGCCTTCCAGAGGCCCATGCTACCTGGAGAAGACTGTGGGTTTTCTCATCCCGGCCAACAGTGTTACCCCTGGAAATGTGAGTACTGAAGACCACCCCCCCCCCCCCCGCTTCCTTCTCTTCCTGGTTACGGCAGAGGTAGAGGAAAGAGAACACAGTGAGCGTTAAACTGTTGCTTCCCCGCTTGTCTGTTATTTGGGTGGCTTGAGCCGCGGCTTCCACGCCTGTAAAATGGGATGGAGTGAAGGTCTAGTGCCTTTTTCTAGAGTCCTGAGCAAGAGAGCGCTTATGTAAAGGACCTACTGGAATCTCTGGCGCATAGTGGGGCCCCAGGACAATCTGAATTCCCAATCCCTGCCAGCCATCCTATGCCTCCTGCCGGCAGCCTCCCCCACCACCCCCCTGCCCCCCTGCCCTTGTGGATCTCAACCAGCCTCACATCAGGAAGTCTTGGGGTTTTGATGAAGCTGTGGGTGTGCACATCTGGGGTGTCCGCACATCTGCCAGAGGCTGGCTTCCCCAGCGCTCACCTGAGTAGTTTCTCAATCACTACCTGCTGAATGAATGCGTGAGTCAGTAAAGGAATGGGTTTCCTGGGGCAGGAGGGTGGCCCGGCGCCCTTGGGCAGATGGCAGTCTTTCAGCCCCATTGGGCCTCCAGAGCCCCAGTCTGGTAGTTCTCATGCCTAGCTCTCTCCCTCCTCTTATCTTATTTCCTCTCCAACTATGAGAGGAGGGGCTGGCTCCACCGGTCAAAGTCAACATACCCCACACACCACGGTTGTGGGAGCAAAGGGCTGCACAGAGAAGCTGCAGAGAGGCAAGATCTGGGGGTGCTGTGGACACGGAGGGCACATGTCTTAAAGGCACAGCCTCTTCCTTCCACTCCCATCCCCCAGGCCGGCTGACTCACCCCCGTCCTTCAGGTGGGGCCTTGTTTGTGCCCCAGTGGCCCCGCGGGATTGGGAGTCCTGCATGGCCTGGCCTCGCGTGTGACCTTAGGGGACCTGCTAACAACAGTCACAATACTGACGCAGTGCTTCCTGTGTGCCAGGCTCCGCTCTAAACGTTTATGTATATTAGCTCATTGAACACTCCCAACAGCCCTATGAGCTAGGTCTTGTTATGACAGATGCCCATGTCCCAGAGGAGAAAGCAGGCCCAGGAAGGTTAAATGGCTCGCCCAAGGGCGTGCAGCTGGGATGTTATTCCCCCACCTGACTGCCTTGGCTCAATGTCACTGGTGCCCGGTGGCCTCATCTATACCATTCACGGGTCAGGTTCCTATCCCCTGGGGAGGGGGGGTCCCCTGCTGCCCTCGCTCTGCCTACCTCAGCACCCCCTCCTCTCCACCGCAGAGCCGGCCATGTCTGCCAACGTCACGCTGAAGCCGCTCTGCCCCATCCTGGAGCAGATGAGCCGCATCCAAAGCCACAGCAACTCCAGCATCCGCTACATGGACCACGTGTCGGTGCTGCTGCACGGGCTGGCCTCGCTGCTGGGCCTGGCGGAGAACGGACTCATCCTCTTCGTGGTGGGCTGCCGCATGCGCCAGACCGTGGTCACCACCTGGGTGCTGCACCTGGCGCTGTCCGACCTGCTGGCCACCGCCTCCCTGCCCTTCTTCACTTACTTCCTGGCCGTGGGCCACTCGTGGGAGCTGGGCACCACCTTCTGCAAGCTGCACTCCTCCGTCTTCTTCCTCAACATGTTCGCCAGCGGCTTCCTGCTCAGCGCCATCAGCCTGGACCGCTGCCTGCAGGTGGTGCGGCCCGTGTGGGCGCAGAACCACCGCACGGTGGCCGCGGCCCACAGGGTCTGCCTGGTGCTCTGGGCCCTGGCCGTCCTCAACACGGTGCCCTACTTCTTGTTCCGGGACACCATCCCGCGGCTGGACGGCCGCATCATGTGCTACTACAACGTGCTGCTCCTGAACCCGGGGCCCGACCGCGACGCCACGTGCAACTCGCGCCAGGCGGCCCTGGCCGTCAGCAAGTTCCTGCTGGCCTTCGTCGTGCCGCTGGCCATCATCGCCTCCAGCCACGCGGTCGTGAGCGTGCAGCTGCGCCACCGCGGCCGCCGGCGGCCCAGCCGCTTCGTGCGCCTGGTGGCGGCCGTGGTGGCGGCCTTCGCGCTCTGCTGGGGGCCCTACCACGTGTTCAGCCTGCTGGAGGCGCGCGCGCACGCCGACGCGACGCTGCGGCCGCTCGTGTGGCGCGGCCTGCCCTTCGTCACCAGCCTGGCCTTCATCAACAGCGTGGTCAACCCGCTGCTCTACGTGCTCACGTGCCCCGACGTGCTGCGCAAGCTGCGGCGCTCGCTGCGGAGCGTGCTGGAGAGCGTGCTGCTGGACGACAGCGAGCTGGGCGGCTTGGGGAGCAGCCGCCGCCGCCGCCGCGCCTCCGGCCCCCGCCCCGCCCCCGGCCGCCCGGCCGCCGGGCCCCCGCGCCTGCTCGCCTGGCTGTGCGGCGGCCGCCTGGCGTCCGCGCAGAGGGCCCGGGCCCGGTCCCAGGACGAGAGCGGCCCCCTGAACCGGGCGCTGAGCACCACCTCGGGGTAAGAGGGCGGCCGAGGCTCGCCGGCCCGGGAGGCAAAGGAGGGCGGCGATGCCGAGCGAGAGCGTCCCGAGGGCGACGTCAGGCAGCGACCCAGGGATCTGCATTTTGCAGCGCCCGGCCTCCTGGGCCTCCTCGGTCTTTCTCAGAATCCTAGGCAGGCGGCAGGCGGGGCGGGATGCCCAGATTCTGCATTTCTAGCAAGCTCCCTGGAGACGAAGTCGGCGCAGGGACAACACACAGTGAAAACCACAAGATTTCTCCCACTGGGCAGTGGACTCCCGAGGCACGCAGGACACACTCCCCCTGAAGCTCAACTTTGTCAGATGGTGGGAGGGGGAGGGAGGGGAGTGTTTTCACATGAAACCAGTGATGGGTTGGGGTAGAAGACAGAGGGGAAAGGTTTGGGAAGCACTGGCCTGGTCTAACCTCTTCATTTTAGTCCCTCAGCCACCGTGTACTGAGCTAGACGCTTTATCTCACAATCTGGACGGTACGTTCCATGATCAGACTGAGGCACGTGGAGGTTCATCCACGTGCCCCAAGTGCAGGGTCTGCACGCTGACCATGAACCATCACACGTTCCCCTGCCCCAGGTAGAAAAGCAAGGCCTTTTCTATAAGGCTTTTCTTATAAAGTAGCAAAAGCGAGGGCTGTCGTGGTCAACCGGGGCTAACCCAAATGCAACGGGCATCTTTGCTGAAGGTCTTCTCATTGTTTAGTATTTCAACGTGTACGGCAGCCTCGGAGACCCCAGCACGGGACATTTCCTTGCGAATCTGACACCTGTATAGGCCTGGTATTCCATGGGATGCCCTGTGGGCAATGCTGGTAATCCCCAAATCTTTGCAACCCACCTCCCGACTAGCAGCCACTGGGCAGCCGTGCCTTCCAATGTGCAGATATAAGGGGTAGCTCGTCCCTCCCTTGTAGCACATCCACTGTGCCGCGTGCTTCCTCTGCCACCATGGACTGGAGGACAAAGATCGCTGTGCTTAGGTCTGCCCCGAGGCCAGGCACAGAGTTGCTGCCAGTAACTGGTGGGTGAAACGTCTGTGGGAGAGCAGAGAAACCCTCTTGGGCTCTCGGTCCAGTGCTGCCTGTGCCACTCCTGGCTGGGGTCCTGGAGACTGGGCTGGCCAGCTTACCGTTTGCCACGGTGCTGGGCCTTGCCCACAGTAAGTGCTCAGCAAACGGGTAGTAGTAGATGCACAGCTGGCTGAACAGACACCCCTCTTAACACCTCGCCATGCGCCCTGCCAGCCTCCCCTCACTTGTCGCCGCCTGACGCACAATGCCGTTTTCTTGTTTATTAGATTTTCTCCGTCAGAATGAAAGCTCCTTGTGGGCAGGGGCCTTTATATTCCCCAATACCTAGAATTGAGCCAGTATACAGCAGTGTTTCAATAAATATCTTTGATGCAGACTGCGTGGCGTGAATCCAATCTCTGGGGCTTCTGCAGCGTCCGGTACAGGCGAGAGGGAGCTGGGGGAACCTGGCTCCCTGCAACCTCCCCGCCTTAATCTTTCAGTGTGGAAAAGGAAGGGGAGCTGGGCTCAGTCTGCTGGGCGACAGGGTCAGTGGGCTGCAGAGGGACCCAGAGCAGCCATTGGGATGGTGTGAGGGGAACTGGTTCCTGACTGCAGCCTCCTGGCCTGGGTTGGACCCATGACCTTGAGACAGAAACACACATTTGGGGAATCACCCTCCAGATGTTAGCTCCCCGAGGAACCAGAGAATTTACTCTTCTTGGTTGCAAGGCACTTGAAGGAGGGGGAAGGAGGCAGGGGGTGCTGAACCTCTTCCCTCCTCTAGTCTCTGCCGGGCCCCAGAGTCCTCAAAGGCTCAGAGCCCCTCTGGGGTGGGGTGGGGTGGAGTGGGGCTAGAGTTGCAGGGCCGAGACCCGCAGAGGCACGTGACAGCGGCCGGAGAAGTGCGGTGTCTGACACAGTGGTGGGCCACAGATGGCCTCTACGTGTCCCGGACTCAGACCTTGGCCGCTGGCCGCTGGGGGTGCTGCTTCTGCAGCAGCGGCAGCGTGTCCCGCTTCTCGATGGAGCGCAGCTGCTTCTTCTTTGCCCGCTTGAGTTTGGCAGGGTTTCGGATCTGGGGGTGGGGTGAGGAGAAGGCGTCAGTGCAGTTGTAGTCTCTGCCCTGTGCCCCGGGAAGGGAGGCCTCCCCACGGGAGCCTGGGTCATACGCAGCAGGAGTGGAGGCCGTGAGGCAGGGCTGCCGAGGTCTCTCGAACACAGCGCCCAGCCTGGCCGTGGTTCAGGTCCCCCGAGCCAGACAACACTCACCACTTGGACGACCTCTGCCCTCCGCTCATTCTCCAGGCGGCGTTTCAGGTTCTCGGCCCGGCGCTGTTTCTTCTCCTGGAACACACAGAGGATGGGGATTTGGGTCAAGGAGCTGAGGCAGCCCCGGTCTCTTAGGCCCCAGAGAGCTGGCTGAGTTCCCAGGGAGGAGGAAAGGCCCTCTCACCCCAGCCCGACTGTCGCTGGTGGTGTGGCCGGGGGAGGGCCAGCGAAGAGGTATGCCCGTGGGACGAGAGGCCCACGACGGCAGGAAGTTCCTGACTGCAGCGGACAAGGCAGGTGCCTGGTTATGCGGCTTAGATAGGAGGATGGTCGGGGGAGGGAAGACACAGGTGGTTCCCTACTTGGAAACTCGGGCACGTGCACCACGGCCCCTGGCACCAGCCCCTCATCAAATGCCAGGGAAGAGGGGTGGCCTGGCCCTCTCCCTCACTCCCACCTCCTCAGGGTCTCCCCTAAGGTTCGTCCAGGCGTGGGGCTGGGAAGGGTGGAGGCTGTGGAGAAGAGGCTCCCGAGCTATCTGGCCCCGGCTCAAATCTCAACTCTGCTACTTCCAGATGGGTGACCTTGGCCAACTCGTTTAACCTCTCTGTGCCTCAACACCCCATCTTCAAAGTGAGGAAGGTTACATAGGATTGTCCTGAGGAATAAATGAATGAGTACATGCACCGGCCCTGGAATGGTACCCGGCCTCCTGGGAGCACTTCAAAGATGAATCTAGTTGGAGTCTGTATTGGGAATGGGGAGTCCAGTGTCTTCTGGCTGTGGTGACTGCTGTCCCTGGTGGGGCCCGAGGGGATGTCGGCCCCGAGGCCGCTGTATGGTCAGGAGCCTCGCCTGGCCTCTCAGCGGAACAGGGGTGGCCTGGGCCCCCGGGGAGAAAGGAGAAGTGAGACTTGGGCTCCCATCAGGGGACCGGCTGGGCTGGGGGCTGGGCAGGGGCGTTCCTGAGGGGCGGTGACAAGAAGGCCTGTGTTGCCCAAGAGGGAGTCAGGGCCACACAGGAAGTGAGACAAGGACTTGGCACACGGCAGCCGCTTCGGTATCTGCAGGGCCTCGGCCACGGGCCAAGCTGGGGCGGCTCGAAGCAGGCGACGGATGACGGAATGACTGGCTCAGCCCTTTCCCTCAGTAAGCAGACTCGGGGTGAGGTGCTTCACTCCTCCCGTGACCCTGGGATCACTAGGCAAGTGACATTCCTCCAGTAATGCCAGTCCTGGTGTGATGGTCCCTGACCCATATTGTGTGTGCCACCCTGGGGCTTCCCGGAGATCGGGAACCTCTGAGAGGGCATTTCTGGCCTGGGGAAGAACGTCCGGGAGACAGCCGGAGGAATGTGTGGGGTATCCACTTTGCTGACGCATGGTGGCTGCTTCTTGGAGAACGATGGCAACAACTCCGGGGATGAAGCTTTTCTACCTGAGCAAGGACCCTAAGCCCATCTCACCAAATGCTTCTATCATCAGTGAGGGCCACTGGGGGGGCCTTGTCCCGGGCTCCTCCCCATCATCGAGTGTCATATGGAGCCCTGGGCAAAGCTGGACGTTCCACTGGGCTTCCCTACCTGGGGTCCCAGACCCCACTTCTGCTTCTAGCCTGGTGCCCTGCCTCCCTCTGGGCACAGGTGGGAGTCCCCCTCTCCCCCACCCAGGCCTATCACAGCAGTCACCGGATCAGGCCCCTGAGCTCCAGCCTCAGCCCGGCTGGCTGGCCCCTCACCTGCCGGCGTCTCTCCTTCTCCTCCTCCAGGTGCCGAGCAAAGTCCTTGGCCAGCTTCCTCTCTTGCCGGTCCTTCATCTTCCGCTGCCAGGATGTGCGCAGGGGCTTGTCCTGAACCATCTGGGAGAACCTGTGCGGGAGATGACGGGCACTCTTGTAGTCCGTGGGGGGCACCAATGCCCACTCTCTTCTCGGCTCTGGACCTTCTACCCCAGAACCCAGGGAGAATGACATCCCTACCTGCCTGCTTGCCAGGCAGTCAGCCCTCCGGGTCTGCAGAAACTTGGGGCAGGAATGGGCCCCACTCATGCCGGCTGCCATTTCTTAAGCCCTATTATGGGTCTCTGGGACAGGTACTTTTGTCCTCTCCATTCAACAGAGGAGCAAACCAAGGCCAAAGAGGTTGAATCATCGCCCAAGGTCACCTTGTACCTGAACGGCAGTCAAGACTGAAGGCTGTCTATGACCATAGTCCAGACCACACAGCCTTTCTGTAAAGTTCTGCTGCTTCCACCAAGCAAAGTCAGCTTGGGTGCTAATGCTTCTGGAGATAGGGCTCCCTCCCTCCGGGGCCGGCCTGTTCTGTTTCAGAACAGCGCGGGTGGTGAGGGGCCTCTGTAACGAACTCTTCAGAATCTCTCTCCCCAGTAGGGGGAATGTAAAAGGGGCAGTAGCATTAGAAGGTATCGGGGACGTCCTGGTGTTCCTGAGTGTGAGAGTGACATTACAGTCACAGGACAAACGGGATGGTCTCTGTTAGAATGCATACTGCAAGGATGTACACGTGGAATGATCCATCTAGGATGTGCTGGAAAATACTGCAGGAAGAAAAAGAAAGTTGAGCAGGTGATGAGACCATGGGGGTTCACTTAGCTATGCTCTCCCCTTTTCCATAGGTCTTTCTCCTAGAACTATCTAAAGTCTTCCTGGGTGTCCCGTGGGCCTTTTCTCCTTAGCAGATCCTCTCCTAGTGGCCTTTTTGCCTCCCCTACCCATTTCTTGACTTCTGAAATTTCATCCACTTTCATCCACTTCTTGGTCCCTTATATGGGACCCCAAGTGGTCACAGGAGGTCAGCGGGCCCGCCCCAGCCTCTGAAGGCTGTGGTGCACACAGGGCAGAGCCCATTCCCCACCGTGGGGAAAGGTCAATCAATTCTGCTCTCCTGGGTCATCTCCCCACCTTCTTGCTCCGCAGGAGTCTGGTACGCACAGCCTGGACCTTGACCCCAGGCCTGTCCACCTTCGGCCGAGTTCTGACCCGAGAACACCCCCCTGCCCCTCCACACACACACACACACACACACACACACACACACACACACACACACACTGCTCCTTCGCCCTCTCCCCAGGGACCCGGTGCTGAAGACCTGGCTTCCTAAGGCCAAAAGGACGGGGCTGAGCACAGACTTCCTCCCTACCCCAGTTGCGAGAAACCCAAAGGGACAGGAAAGTGGGGACTTGGATGCACACAGAGCTCCAGGACACAATGCTGCATGTTTCTAGAGCAGCACAGCCCGGCAGAACTGTCTGTAATGCTGCAAATGCTCTGTATTTACGTTGTCCTGTAAGGTGGCCTCCAGTCGCTCTGTCAGATGAGCACGTGAAATGTGGTTGGTGTGACGGAGGAATCGGAATTTGGGGGTTCTTAAATTTTAATCCACTTAAATTTAAATCGCCACATGTGCCCGGCGGCTTAGCTACTGGGGCGGTGCGGTTCCAGAGCACTGGCTTTACCTGGAGGTTGAAGGCAGGCAGGCAGGCAGGCAGGCAGGCAGGCAGGCAGGCAGGCCGGCCTGGGTTTCAGGGCCTGAATCCACTGCCTACTACTTGAGTGACCTTGGGCGAGGTAGCCTGGGTTTCGGCGACTTCCCACGTTATACGGAGACGAGAATGGCTCCTGTTCCGAAGGGTGTGGGATGATCAATGGAGACAAGGCTGGAGAAGCATTTAGCGCATGGTATGTACCCAATAAACGCCACCCTTCAGAGAAGGAAGACGGCACACCCAAGGAGTCCTGTGCAGGTGCCATTTGACATCAGTCTGGAAGGTGGGGCTGCGGCCAGGCCTTCCCAGCTGACTGCGTCCCTCCGCAGGCCTCCTTTCGGATACCTCCTGCTGCAGATGCTACCTCGCCGGTCTCTGGGCCCACTCACCACCCGCCGAAGCTGCTTCCTCAAAGACCCCAGACATCAATTCAACGGCCCTCTGGCTCTTATCCACAAGCCCGGCCTGCAGCTTCTGAACCTGTTGTATTTCTACTACAACTGCCTCCTTACTGGTCTCTCGGCTTTCACCCCTGACCTCCTAGCGTCGGATATCCCCTCCCCCCCCCCATTTCTCCCCACAGCCTTGATTTCCTCATATGCAAAACGAGCAGAATCTTAACACCAGCTGCTTCACGGTACTGATGTGCAGACTAAATGCCACGACGCGTGCCGGTCCCTCTCTTTGCAAGGCCTTTGCCCTGGCCAACCCTCACCAAGATGCTTAGCAGTATTCTATACACTCAGGGCTTGGTAATACTTCTTATAACAGAGACAAATAACTGTTAACAGATACAAGGTGGTGAAGGCCCCCCGGCTTTTTATCATGTTATGGCTGCTTTACTCGCTTCTGCTTCCCTCTCTAGGCAGAGGGCAAAGATAATGCTTGCTGAAGGAAAACACAAATAAGGTGTTACAGGAGAGGTCCACAGGTAGTCTGAGGAGGAAAGCATCACATAACCTTCAGGGCACGGTCTCACCCTCCCTGGGTTCCCGGGGCATTTTACCACATTCTGATTATAATTAGCTGTTTGTGTGAGACCCCCAAAATGTGAACTCTCTCCAACCCAGGGCCCGTCTCCAGGCGGCACTGGCACCCCAACACCACAGAGAACCACACCCCTGCCCCGCGGTCTCCAACTTCACCTTTTCTTGGAGCGGTCCTTCCACACCCGCCCCGATTTGGGCTTTCCCTTAGGGATTACAGGAACCTCCTCCACCTCCTTCAACTTCTTGGACGCTGGGGCCTGGGCTGAAGAGCTCGTCCGCTTCTTTGCCCCGAGGCCGCTTCTCACCGTCTTGCCGGCCGGAGGTGGTTTGCTCGGCTCATGCTGACCCCGGGGGGAGCCGGGTGACTGCGCTGTCAGCTCCTGTAGTGGCCGCGAGGGCTCCGGACCCGGCGCTTGCTGACCCAGGTAAGGCTCTGGTGATGCTGGGCCCGGCTGCAGCTGATGTCGGGGAGACCCCGGGGCCAGCTCCTTCTTATTCAGGGCCAACTCCGAGTCCAGTTCTTCTTGGGCCTGGGAGGACTCTGCGGACTCCCCACTTAGCTTTGGCTGAAATCCGGGGGATTCTGGACCCGACTCCGGAAGTATTGGGGGCGACTCCGGGCCTGGATCTTGCTGGCGCTGGAGGGACCCTGGGCCCGGCTCTGGCTCCCTTCGGGGGGACCCCAAGCCTGCACCCTGCGGTAGAATAGGCGATCCCGGGCTTGTCTCCGGCTGACGTCGGGGGGACTCCAGGCCGGGTTGCCGCGCACTCCGAGGTGACCCAGGCTCCCTCGTTTCTTCTGGGTCCGACCTGAACTCCACAAGGGCCCGTCTCGCCTGTAAAACTGAGCTGGGGGTGTCGGGGGACTCAGGGTTTAGGCCTTCCAGCCGCCGGCTGCGCCTGAGCGGTGTATCCATGGTGGCGCCTGTAAGTTTCCAAATTTCACCCACGTGCAGCCGCGACCGTCTCTGCGGCTACCGGCGCGGTCCAATGACGTCAGGGGCCGCCCTATCAGCGTGGGGCAGGAGGGGCTGTTGCCGGGGAGACCGGGTCGGTGTTGGGCGGAGAGGCGGGATCGACGGCCCGAGGGGGCTGGGCTTACAAGGCGCGTGCGCAAAGCGCTTTGGCGCATTTACCCCCCGGGGATGGCTTGTTCGTGGGCTGCGTTTGCCTTTCGTGCAGTCTTACTCCCCCGGGGTGGAGGAGAAGAGTGTGCAGGCAGAGAAGGGAAGGGGGTGGGTGACCCATTCCCGGGGGAGACGAGGATTGGGAAGAGGTCCAGGGCGCCTGTAGGCAAGGCTGGGTGGAAACTTTGCGGCGAACTCACTCCTGTGCCATTAATTGGACGGGGGTCCCACCCTCGGGGCCTCAATTTTCTCATTTGTAATATGGGTGATTTTGCACGAGCTTAGGTATATCGAGAATCATCCTGACGGAGTACTCATAACCACCAGAGTTAATGCTCTGTAGCGAATCCCAGAAGCGGGAAATGTAAGTCTTGAGTTGCATGTTAAAGGTAATCCTTTCTTCCCTTCTCCCATCCCGTGCTTAAGTATCTATGGCTCTCCCTTTTCAACATTTTCAACATTCATGCGTGAAGTTGAGGAGCTGGTAAGATGCACCACCTTTTGTCCTGTGGCCCAATTGCACCTTCAGCCCCAGTTCTGGAAACAGTGCTCAGATCATCACTGAGCTGCTTTTTAGCCAAGGCAGAGGTCCTTGCTGCAGGGTGTGAGCCTGCCTTCTCCCTTCTGCTGCATGAGACCCAAGAGGAAGTTTTGATTCACTCACAGCGTGAGTCTGATGACGAACATCTTGGAAGCTGCCCAGCTGTATCCCAGATCTTCAGTGTTTCCTTAGAACTGCCTGGGGATGGCCCGCAGGGATCCCAGGACCCTGTCCGGCTGTCCCACTGGCTTCTTTTACAGATCACTCTTTCTCCAGCTGAGGGGTTATGAGAGGGCCTGGGAAGCTGTCCAGGGGTGCTCAGGGGACTCAGAAGGCAGAGCAGAAGTCCAGGCCCTGAGCACTGCCCCTACCCGCTGAGTCACTCTGCTGACACTGGAGCGGGAGTGAGTGTCAGACTGGGCCCAGGGTGTCTTGAGTGCTGATGAAGGAGGAGGTGAGGAGGAGGAAAACCCAGACAAAGGTTTCTGGAGGATGGAAAAGTGGACTGAGAATCCCTTAATACCCGTTGCCCCTTGGCTGGTGCCCCACGGCATCCAAGATGCATCCTGGTGAGTTCACCCTGTTGAAACCCCCTCCCTAAAGGTTAGGGAGGCTTCTCCACCATCCCTTCATGTCATCAGAAATAGTTGCACTCTCGTGCGGTAATCACGTGTCAGCCTCTTACCTTCCTGGCCCTTCCATCTGTAGGCTCAGCACCCTCCTGTTCCCGGGCCATGGAAGGCCCTGCAGTGGCCCTGCCCAGCTCAGCTTCTCACTGCAGAAGCAGCTAGGACCCCTCCTCACCCAGCTCTCCTAGCCCCCGGCTCTTGGTTCCTTAAATTCTTTGCTCCAGCCTGGAGGGCAAATGGCCCGCCATTCAGAATTGAGCCCAGTGTGCATGACCAGGGTGGCTGGTGGAGACTGGACCAGGCCTGCTCCAGGCCAGTTTCTGCTCCCTGCGTCCTGAACTCCTGTCCTCAGCTGGAGGGGTCACTCACAAATGCCAGTTGGATCGGATCCCCACAGGCCCTGCTTAAAATACTTCAGTGGGTGGCGTCAGATCCCTACTAGGGTGGTGTGAGAAAGGGAGATGTTTTACAGACATGTTTTGAATCCACGTGGAGACCCTTCATCAACCTAGGCATCAAGTGAATTCTGGCCCAGAACCCTCCACTCCCTCCTGAGCTCAGTTTGTCAGTGTCATTATAAATGGTGCTCAGGGGCCCAGGGGAGAGGCCTGAAGTTTTCAGAGAAGCCTGATGCGGTGGTCACTGCTGGGACTCCCTTGCTTCCTACTGCAACCATCCCAGCCTCCTTGCCCTTGGGGGCGGGGAAAGGATGCTGAGGGGTTCTACCCCCTGCATCTACCCTCCGCAGAGGCCCCCAGCAGGACTGAGCCCCAGTGGTCTGCAGAGACACCCTCTTTTGGCTTTTTCCTGGTCCCTGCTTTCCCACTCCCTTATAGGTGTTGCTGGGGTCATTTTCTGTTCTTGTTTAAGGTTATTTATTTATTTGGGGGGGTGGAGAGAGAGAGAGAGAGAGAGAGAGAGAGAGAGAGAGAGAATGAGAATCCCAAGCAGGCTCTGCACTGTCAGCGCAGAGCCCGACGTGGGGCTCAAACCCACAAACCGTGAGACCATGTGTGAGCTGAAGCCCACAGTCAGCTGCTTAACCGACTGAGCCACCCAGGTGCCCCTGCTGGGCTCATTTTCTGAATAGACTATTTGCATGTAAGTTCTTGTCTCTGAGTCGCTGTGGAGGAACCCAGCCTAAAACACTGGGGTGAGCAATTATTGGGCCCGGCGTTCTTTCAAGGGCTTGCTCTATACAAACCTACTTAATCCTCACCCCTGTGAAGCAGGTGCTGTTGATATTACTCCATTTCCCAGAGATAAAGAAACTGAGGCACAGAGAGGGTGGGACACTTATAAAAGTCACACAGCAAATAAGTGGTGGAGGGGGATCCACACCAGCTGTCTGACCACAGAGCCACAACTCTTAAGAGTAAATCTCCATGGGGGGGTGGGGTGCCTGGGTGGCTCAGTTGATTAAGTGTCTGACTTCAGCTCAGGTCATGATCTTGTGGTTTGTGGGTTCAAGCCCCGTGTTAGGCTGTGTGCCGACAGCTCAGAGCCTGGAACCTGCTTCGGATGCTGTGCCTGCCTCTCTCCCTCTGACCTTCCCCTGCTCGTGCTCTCTCTCAAAAAATGAATAAACCATTAAAAAAAAAATTTTTTTTTAAAGGAGTGAATCTCCCCATTATCTGGCTAAGGAAATCGAGGCACAGGAAGGCCAAGGTGCTTGCCTGAAGTCACACAGCTACACACTGAGGTGCTAGGATTACAGTTCCAGAGCTGGGATGCTTAGCTGCCTTGCTCGCCTCTTCTTCACGCTGATCCTGGTCCGTGCACCATGGTGCTGGGTGCCTGGTTGCCCCGCGGGCCGGCTGTGGCTCTGTGCGCCTCGCACAGTGGGCAGAGCGTGCTATATCAGCACTATTCGCCTTACTTATGTAACCCGAGATCTGCTGACTGCAGAAAACCGTGCACCCACAGAGATATGGATCGGGTGTTCTCCTCTGAGCCATCGGTCCCCAGCCAGCCACAGGTGCTGCAGTGAGAGGACTCGGCCATCTCCAGATGTCAGGACCCGTATCTGTACGGTCCTCTGCTCAGCATCGAGATCAGAGGTGGCCAGGGAACGGGTCCTGTGGTCACCAGCAGCACTAACCGGGCAGTCCCCAAGTGCCAGGCCTCTCCTGGGTGCTTACTCGGTCCCGTGGGATGTCGGTGCAAGCGGGTGACTGCTGGGACCAGACGAGCACTTGCCAAATGAGGGAACAAAGGGAGAAGCTCACGGCCGCCCTGCGGGGGGTGGGCTGGGACCGGACACCTGAGCCAGGTGGGAGGTGAACGCCCAGGTTTCCTGACAGGGAAATCCAAGGCTGGGAGGGGTTGTGATTTGGCAGAGGGTGACACTTGGGGAGAGTGACACGGAGGGAAGGATAGGACTGGAGCTTGGGGCTTCCTGATGCCACACCCACACTCTTACTGTCCCATCGCTGAGCCAGGAGTGGAGGCAGGGGGAGCTGAGGACGTGGAAGGGGTTCCTTAGTTGGGGGAGGTGGGTGGGCGGCTGGCCGTGGGACGTGGCCCACTGTGGCTGGAGTGAGGACAGGTGGAGGTGTTGCGGGGCTGGGCCGCCCTTCCACTCAGAGGTCTGTCATGCATTTGAAGGCAGCTTTCCTGTAGTTTCCCCAGGGTTGTCTTCTTCCGGGCCAAATGTCTCCCTCTCCTCCAGCTGTCCTCAGACAACACAGTAAACCTCCGGGAGAGACAGCAGTGCTCTACAACCTTCCAGAATGTGGTGTCCAGTGCTCCCGCAGGCCCCCAGGGTTGACTACCCCATGGAGAGCTGAGTGCATTTGTCACCTCCCTGCTCCACGACTCCCATCAGGGTGGCTGGGTCCCCATCCTCTTCCTGATGGCCAGCGATCAACGGAGACCCTCAGTCTCATTCCAGCTGCCATCCCCTGGATCCTGGATGTGAGGCATTGGCTCTCCTGGACAGGTGCGGGCTTTGTCACTTGGCCTGGCTGCATTTGGCTTTGACCTGCTGGAGATCCAGCTCTCCCCCTCCTTCAGTGTCTGCTCCCTTCCCCCTTTGCGTGTGTGAACTGCTGCTTCTAGAAACCTTGAATCAGACCCTACTGAGAACGTGCGACAGGACAAGGGTTATGGTGTCAGTTCTTATCAGGGGTGCTTATCTCAGACGCTCATCTCCTGTGTGTTCCCAGAAGCTCGCACTGACTCTCAGGGCCTCAGGAGGAGCAGGGCAGAGACCTCAGCAGAGGGGCCGGGGAAGAGGGTGTTGGTGGGGGTTGGGGGGAGTAGCACCTGGGGCCCTTGGTGTGAGGCCTCCCAGCTGTCCCACGGGGCATTGCTGGGGGACAGAGAAGCTGACTGGATGGGGAAGGGGCCACTCTGCAAAGTTCTTGGGTACCTTCAAAGCTTATCTCCTCATCCCCCACGGCAGCTGCAGGTTCTGCTAAAACAGGAAGGGGCAGACCTACCCCCCCCGCCCCCCCAGAAGACAAGACCTCCTCCCTGTGCCAGCCACCACAGCATGTCCCCCTGTCTCCAGGCAGGTCCAAGAAGGGGTGGGGGTGGGCTGGGGAATGAACACCTGTGCCAGGTGGGAGGGAGAGTCCCCGGGGAGGGGGCCACGGCAGCTCGTACCCCACCTTGAGCTCTCCCCGGAAAGCATTGCAAACAGCAAACAAATGTCGGGGAGCGTCGGAACCCTAGGGAGGTGTTGAAATCCAGTCTGGGCCCTGGCCCCAGAAATTGTGATTCGGTTGGTCTGGAGTAGGCCAGAGAGGCCGCATTTCTCTAAGCTCAGTGGTGCAGGAAGAGCTTTCCTGCTTCACTTTCCCAGACGGGGTGGGGCCAGGCTCACCACCACCTTGTCATTTAGTGATCCACCAAATATTTATTGAGTGTTTGCTCTGTGGCCGGAGCTCTGTGTATAGCAGCGAGCAGGGCAGTTGTGGCCTCTCCCGGGAGGGCGCCTGCATTGTCTTGGGGGCGCAGATATTCAACCCGCGAATCTTGAAACTTTCCTCGGAGGAAGGCGGAGCGGGAATCATTTTCCCTAGTGTCCAGGTGAGGAAATAGCATCGCGGAGAGGTCACGTGACCTGCCGGCCCACGCGCAAATGGAAGGTGGCAGAACCTGAACTCAGGACGTGTTAAGTCGAAATCTGGCTGCCCGGCCCTGGCCAGGAGCCATCTCTGCTCCTGAAGGTTGTGTCTAGGAGGCAGGGCTACAGGCCTTGGACACGCATCAGCGGGTTGACAGCTGGGGGCTTCATCCTTGTGTGGGGATGGAGAACTTGGCGGAGAGATGTTCCCATGTCCCCACCCACGACTCTCAGTTCCGAGATCTGCCTGACTGCAGAGTTTCACAGTGAGTCACCTCCCCTCCCTTCCTTCCCGATCGCTAATTCTTCTCCTTTCATTTCCCCTAACGTTTTATTTGTCTTTCTAGGCTCTGGCCTTTCCTTGGCGGGATATCTGCTCCAGGGAGGGATGCCTCCCCCAACCAAGATGGCAGTCCTCATCTCCATGGCAACCCCTGGACACCTGGCCTTGGTGACCAAGGAGCAAAGTATGAGGCTCCCTTCCTGAAGCACAGACCAGCGAGGTGGTCCCTGTGTGAAGGTGGGGTCTGCAGGCCCCGTGGCCAGGAAATCTCAGTTCTCCCCACCTCTGCACCCTCCAGCTGTGCGCTGCGACCAGCCCCGAATCAGACTGAGCTGGCTCACTCAGTGTCAGATTAGTGAGATGAGGTGTCCCCCGAGCCAACGGTCTTGCTTCTTTGTTCTTCTCACGCGCCTTCCAGAACCTCAGACTCCCCAGGTGCAAGATGGTCCTGACGCCCCCGCTGGATCCGCCAGGCTCGTTCTGGATCTCCCACCCCAAGGCTTGTTCTGCGGAACAGCCGTTGTAGAAACAAACACGTCTGTTTGTTTACAGACGTTTACAGCTTTTAAAAGTGTATCGTTTACGGTGAATTTTCACGACATAAAGATTGTAGCAGTTTACGAGAAGGTATTTTATTGCAGTGGATGGAAAATACACAAAACCATACCAATGTCCCTGGAAGTTTATTTTTTTTTTAAACGTTTTATGTTTTTATTTGAGAGAGAGAGGAAGCATGGGTGGGGGAGGGGTAGAGAGAGAGGGAGAGAATTCCAAGCAGGCTCTGTGCCGACAGATGTAGGGCTCGACCCCACCGACTGAGACTGTGATGTGAGCCGAAATCAAGAGTTGGATGCTTAACCGACTGAGCCACCCAGGCGCCCCTGGAAATTCAGATGACCGAGATTCTGTCAGAGTGGTTACCAAGCATGGAGGGTGTGGCAACAGCCCCCTCGGGAAGTTGCTCCCACCACCCGGGTTTTTAGAGAGGGAACTTGTCCAGGAACAGGCAGCTGGCAAAAGGCACAGAGAGGATTTGAACACAGTGCTCTGCCCCCAAAGCGTGTGCGCCTTCACCCGCACCTCCCTGCCCTTGTGTTTTAGCCATTGGACCTACATCAAGAATAGGCCCGGGGGGCGCCTGGGTGGCGCAGTCGGTTAAGCGTCTAACTTCAGCCAGGTCACGATCTCGCGGTCCGGGAGTTTGAGCCCCGCGTCAGGCTCTGGGCTGATGGCTCAGAGCCTGGAGCCTGTTTCCGATTCTGTGTCTCCCTCTCTCTCTGCCCCTCCCCCGTTCATGCTCCGTCTCTCTCTGTCCCAAAAATAAATAAACGTTGAAAAAAAAAAAAAAAAAAAGAATAAGCCCAGAGGCAGACATTTTAGGTCATTAAGAAATTGCACACCTTGCATAGAGAGCAGGCTCTGTTACTTTCAGTTCAAAATAAAATATCACACAATGCTCAGATATTATCACTCTCTGCCCGAGTGGTTTTAGCCCTCTACCTGCGAGATGGCTCTGGGCAGATTCGGATACCCTGCTTTTTTTTTTTTTTTTTTCCTTTTGAGATTAGAGACAGAAGGGGTGGGAGACCGCATTTTCTAAAGTTGGCAGCGACAGTATCTGCTATCCACGTCCTCTTCTTCCAGTGTGACTTCGACACCCCTTCCCTTGAGTAGCGGGGCCTTCGTCTCTCCTACATCCAAACCTTTGTGATTGCTTTGGCCAAAAGAGTATGGTGTGTGACTTCTTTTTTTTTTATTTTTATTTTTTTTAATTTTTGAGACAGAGAGAGACAGAGCTTGAATGGGGGAGGGGCAGAGAGAGAGGGAGACACAGAATCGGAAGCAGGCTCCAGGCTCTGAGCCATCAGCACAGACCCCGATGCGGGGCCCGAACTCACAGACTGTGAGATCATGACGTGAGCCGAAGTCGGATGCTCAACCGACTGAGCCACACAGGCGCCCCTGGTGTGTGACTTCTGAGGCCAGATCGTAAGAATGTCATGCACGTCTGCCTGGCTCTCGTGGCATGCTCACTCTGGGAACTCAGCTGCCATGTTGTGAGGAAGCCCCCATCGTCCTATGCGCCAACCGCACGGAGAGGCCGGTGAAGGTGTTCCAGCTGACAACCGCATCGTCTGCCAGGCATGAACCAAGATGCTTCCAGATCATCCTAGCCCCCACCTGTCCGGTGACTCCCGATTTTGCATCTTTCCAGCAGAGGTCCCCGAAATCATGGAGCAGAGGCCACTTTCCCCGCTATGCCAGGTTCTGCACCACAGGACCTATGAGCGTAATCAAATGGATGTTTTACATCACTGGGTTTTGGGGTTGTTTGTTACGAAGCAATGGTAACTGCAACAGAAAGTATTTGCTTACAATCAGGTGTCTACCTCAAGGGGCAACGTCTTGCGCCCTCTCTTGGAGCAGATGTGATTGGCAGGGATGGTGCCTAATCAGCCTGATGACTTTATTGGAAGCAGATTGGGTGGGCAAGCTTTCCTTGTTCTTTAGTTACAATAAATTAGTATGTATTACACGCTTACTTGTTTATTATTTCCCACCGGCTAGCATGTTGGTGCCCTATGGATGGGATTTTTTTTCCTATCGTGTTTGTTACTGTATTCCCAGAGTCCAGACTAATACCTGGCACTTAGTAGTTCCCCAATAAATAATTATTGAATGAATGAGTCGATAAAGATGACACATCAAGCCGGCACAATTTTGGATGATGGTTTCTCAAGAGAGATTTCTTAACTTTACCTGGGATACTTGTTATGATAATGTACCATTATTTTCTGGACAACGGCCAGCTCACACTGTGGTGGGGATTTCTTGAGAACCATAGTGGAGAATAGAATAGAGAATGATGAGAATCGGGAACATTTAAAATAATTAAGGGTTGGAGCGCCTGGGTGGCTCAGTCAGTTAAGCGCCAGACTTTGGCTCAGGTCATGATCTCCCAGTTCGTGGGTTCGAGTCCCGTGTCGGGCTCTGTGCTGACAGCTCGGAGCCTGGAGCCTGCTTCAGATTCTGTCTTGCTCTCTCTCTGCCCTTTCCCCACTCGTGCTCTCTCTCTGTCTTTCAAAAATAAATAAACGTTTAAAAAACTAAAATAAATAAATAAATAAAAGAATTAAGAGTGGATAGTTAAGAGTCCCAACCTTTTCTCAAAATTAAAAAAAAAAAATTGTTAAATGTATGATGAGTGGTAGGGGGTCTTTAGGTGCATACGAAAGGGGTTTGTTCAAGGACTTTGTTCCTGGACACTCTCTAGAGGGATTTAGAATCAGTCAACACATAAGAGATCGATTCCAGCAAACTGTCTTTGCTGCCTGGCATGTTCTGGATGTCACGGGTGCACAAACCAGTGAAAGACGGGGACGCTGTCCTCTAGCTGAGACCAGCTGAAGCCTGTGAGGCAGCCAACCCAAGTAGGCAAGTGAGGCCCAGGGGCAAAACCGATCAGGTTTCACCAGCTGAGGTTCCTGAGGATGAGGGGCTATCAGGGAGGACTTCTTGGAGGAGGCAGGTCCAGGCGGGCAGCTTCCCCAGGCACTGACTCAGAGGAACACTGAAACCTCATAGGGATTTACCAGAAATCTGCTGCCTGTTGACTCAGGTTTCCACCTGTAGGTCCTCATGGAGCTGGTGGAAAGGAAATCCGTGTCCCTTTTGCCAAAATAGTCTTAAACAGATAAGTAAGTACATAAGTGGATAATCCCCTTAAATAGAAAGCTTTCTCCTCCCTAGCACTGGCACATGTCAGTGGGGGTAGGGGGGTATTTTTTGATGTGCATCGCAAATTACTGTGTCCACTGGCCTGTCCAGCCATGAGACCAGCCCGCTGGCAGCCCCCGGGGGTTGGGGCGGGCATTGCCAGGCAGCCCAGATTCCGAAACCAATTAATGCACAGCAAAGAGGTGTTTACCAAGATCGCATCCGCGAGACTTTAAATGTCTCCACAAAAGTTTTTGGTTGCAAAGAAACTACAGACAGAATAACTAGGGGCGCCTGGGTGGTGCAGTCGGTTAAGCGTCTGACTTCAGCCAGGTCACGATCTCGCGGTCTGTGAGTTTGAGCCCCGCGTCAGGCTCTGGGCTGATGGCTCAGAGCCTGGAGCCTGTTTCCGATTCTGTGTCTCCCTCTCTCTCTGCCCCTCCCCCGTTCATGCTCTGTCTCTCTCTGTCCCAAAAATAAAAATAAACGTTGAAAAAACATTAAAAAAAAAAAGAATAACTATAGAGAGTAAACCATGAACACCTGCAGACAAGTGGAGACTATTTTTGTATTTGAAAAACAATTCTTAATGTTTATTTATTTTTGAGAGAGAGAGAGAGAGAGATGGAGAGAGAGAGCGCAAGCAGGGGAGGGGCAGAGAGGGAAGGAGACACAGAATCTGCAGCAGGCTCCAGGCTCTGAGCTGTCAGCACAGAGCCCAACGCAGGGCTCGAACCCACAAACCGCAAGATCATGACCTGAGCCGAAGCTGGACGCTTAACCCACTGAGCCACCCAGGCGACCCCTGGAGACTCTATGTAGAAAGAGACATGTTTGCTCCCCCGGAAAGTCACTCTGCCGTTGGCAACTGAGTGATGCGCTCCATCCAGCTTTGTGTTACATGCGGGAGAGGAGAACCAGGGAAGACAATTCCAAATAAACCGGAGTTCTGGTCGGTGCATACAACTCCATTTGGACCATGAAGAAAGAGCGTTACAATTTTTATCTATGGGAAAACGATTTTTTCCCACCCCAAGTTAACGTTGCACAAATATTGGAAGATTATTAATTTGAAGGGTACCAAGTATTTCTGATCTGCACGGCAGGCAGGACTATTGAGAGAGAGCAGGGGAGGGGCAGAGAGAGAGAGAGAGAGAGAGAATCCCAAGCAGGCTCTGCACAGTGTGGAGCCTGATGTGGGGCTCGAACCCACAAACTGTGAGATCACGACCTGAGCCGAAATCAAGAGTTGGATGCTCGACCGACTGAGCCACCCAGGCACCCCAAATAAATATCTTTCTGAGTGCAGCCTTGAGCAGAGCCGATCCACTGGGACAGCTGCCTCAGTGACTGCCCACGTTCGGTACCTGATTCCACACCACCTCCTGGTGGCCTGTCATCATAGGTCTCTGGGGCTGAGGGTTGAGAGCAACTTTCTCAGGGGCTCCTGTGCCCTGATAATTTATCACCCAGATGGGAGCCTTGGTCTGGGTGGCACATCACGAAGACAGGTGTAACTAGACCTGTACTAAGGACACATGGGCGCTCTACCTTGCTCGTCCCAGGTACTGGCACGTGCATTCTGCAACCTGCTGTCACCTCTGATGGAGGTGGGCACCAGGAAGCGGCACGCGTCTGAATGTCTATCAGCAGGTCGACAGTACCTTCTCTGCCAGGGTGAGGCCTCTGGTTCACGCCGGTTCGCCACCGGTCTCGGGTCCTCTGGAATCAGCGACACACGGAGCGTTAGCGCAGCTGGCTGCTGAGTCCGACCGTCTCAGCCGTGGGCAACCAGGCTGTGTGATGGGGGGAGCAGTTACTTTACCTTACCCAGCCTCCGTTTCCTCTGGTGTGAAATGGGGTGCAGGTTGGCACCCATGTCCCATAGTGGGAGGAGGGACTGAGGTACGCGTGTAGAGACCGGGGGTAGGGCCCTGGCGCCCGGTCGTTGCTGGTGAGTGACGCCCGCTAACCTTACGGAAGCCATCATTGGCATCACTGGACCTGTCAGAGTCCCTGACATCAGACACACGCTCTTTCCCTCGCACTGTTTTCAGACGTAAACCAGGTGAGCCGAACAAACCTGGGTCTGTTTTCTGGAAGGATCGGGGGTGTGAATATTTGGGGCAAGGGGTAGCCTCCACCTCTCCCACGTTACCCTCTGATTTGACTGTGCGATCTCCTGTGGGTCCTCAGCACGTGTTCCTCTCCTTCTGAAGGACCCCCGTTTCGCTTTGCCCGGCCAGTTTCCCTTCCTTCCCCAGATGCCAGCTTTAGCATAGTTTCCTCTGCACTCCTGTTCCACTCTGGAGTCCCCCGAGGGCCGGGAATGGCTTTCCTGGCGGTCTGAGCTAGATGTCGAGATGTGTGGTGGGGAGACCACTCTGCCTGGCCCTTTCCTGCCTCCCTAAGCACCTGCATTGGGGTCTGGCCCAGAGCGGGTGCACATGCATTTTGTCCACGAGAATTTGCCCCACAAGGATTCTTCCCCAGCAAATCTGTCAGAGAGCACAGAGTATACCTCCCGAGACTTCTATCGGCTTCTTCCGTGGCGACTGGGGTTTCACCATAGAGGGTGGGTTGCCTTGGCCTGGGGTAAGTGGGGGTTGTGATGATTAATTTTGTGTGTCAGTTGGGCTGGGCCACCGTGCTCAGATATTTGGTCAAACACTTTTCTGGATGTTTCTTTGGAGGTGGTTTTTTTTGGGAGGGGGGAGAGATTAACATTTAATCAGTGGACTTTGAGTAAAGCAAATTGCCCTCCATGATGTGGTGGGCCTTGTCCAATCGGTTGCAGGCCTGAACAGAACAAAGACTGATTTGCCTCTGGCTAGAAGGCACAGATGGGAGCTGCAACTCTTTCTGAATCTCCAGCCTGCTGGTCTACCCCATCAGAGTTTTAGACTCACCAAACTTCCATAATCACATGAAATTGGTAAAGATGTTGAAGAAGAAATCTCGGGAGGGACTTTCTCCTCCTCCACCCGCCATCTATCTACAACGCTTTCCTTCCTTGGGGTGGGGGGTGGGGATAATGCAACAATTTATACTTTTTTTTTTTTATAAGTGTGTTTACATTCAGGGCTTGCTACCTGTATTCTTGTCTTTACTGAGCATTTTTCTGAGAGTTGCCTGATTTCCTTGGGTGGGAATGGATGGAAGTATCGTAACTTCTCCACTCATGTTCATGAAAATATTTTCCTTTCATGGCTTCTCATTTAGCATCGGGGTCTTGGGAAACAAAATCGGGTCGCCACATGAGGAACGGACAGATAATCCTGCCTGCTTGTCTACCTACCCGTGTGGACATGAGATGCCCGGGGTCCCCAGACTTGCACACACAGGTAAGCTATGCAACTTTAGGCACTGCGTCCAGACGGATGTGATCCCAGCTGAGTGCCAACCTTTTATTGATGACAAAGAAGCCACATGGGGGGATGTTTCCAAGACACCATGAGCAGCTCTGTCTCCATGACGGTGCGTGTGAGTGTGTGTGTGTGTGTGTGCAACTGGGGGACTGATCTATGAAGCTGGGAGTTCCAAACCCCCAGAGACAGGAATGGAGAGACCACAGAGCCTCAGAGAGGCCGGGTGCCAGAGAAGAGTCCTCACAGGCCATATTGAGCTCAGCTCCCAGGAACAGCAGGTGCTTTGTGCTCACGCAGTGGCTGGGGGCTCCTGCCCCTGGTGAGGTGGGCTTTCAGGAGGTGCTGCTATAGCCATGGGCATGGCCTGGGTCCAGGTGCTAGAGTCGGGAGAGGAAGGAAGAGCCAGGCTAGTTGCCTTTAGCTCGCCCTGAAGCCCCCGCAATCCCATGATCCCTTAAGATCCTTTTGTGTCTGCTCCCCTGCGACCCAGGCCTCCCCGCTTGCCGGCCAGGCAGCACTTGCGTGACCCCCAGACCACGGGCTCGGGGCTGAGTTCCTCTTATAGCCCCGGTATCCCCTGGAAAGAAGGTTGCCCACAAGTTCTATCTGGGTTCCGGAGCTGGCTGTGACCTCAGCCAGGTTACGTCAACTCCCTGAGCCTCACTTTCTTCTGTGACATGGTACAGAATCCCTTTCCTGCTCCCTGGAAGGCCGGTCGTGAGGGGCCAGGGCAACGAGCTTATCACCAGCCTCTACAGGGCAGGCTCAGCTTCAGGCACCAGCCAGGACCCGGAGGTGTCACCCCTCTGCCCTTTCTTCCCGTCGCATCTGCTGCCCCAATCTGTCTGGCCTTGCCACACGCTGTCGCCCCTCTACCTACCCCTGTCAGTTTTACAGTGGCCCTGGCCTTTAAGCTCCTATAGACATCTTCTTCCCCAACCCTCTTCTCCGTTCTCAGGGACTCCCCAGAGCAGCATCCCCGAGCATGGAGCCAGAGGGGCTCACCCTGGCCGCTGCACAGGAGCCCCCCAGTGTAGACCAGTGGGGCTCACCCTGGCCACTGCACATTGGGTGTAGGGGAGAGGCTTCTGTCCCCTCCGACCACCCCAATGTTCTTGTTGTCCCTCCTCCCTTCTGCACCCCTGCTCGGGTCCTGGGAGTCAGTCCAGCAGATCTGACCGGGAGGGCACGCACTGGGTACTGGGCTGAAGACTGGTATGGGGACGGGGAAAGGAAGACAAGCTTCCAAGGAGGTGGCAGTCATCAGCCATCCGTTGAGCACCTGCTAATCCCTTTATCAGGTCGGTAATATTATTAGCCCCATTTCACAGAGGGTGAAACTGAGGTTCAGAAAAACATAGCCACACAGTGGGGGAGCTAAAGCCATCCAGTTCCAAATTCCACAAGATCAGCCACTCAGACAGACTTCCCACAGCAAAAAGTATAGAGAGGTCAAGTAAGAAAATACACAGGAGAGCGTCTAGGATTATTTGGCGTTGGAGCACAGGAGAGCTGGGGGGCGGGTGGGAGGTGAGGAGGTAGAGATGGGAAGAGATGCCTGGCCGTGAAAGGGGAGAGAGGGAGGACCATGGTCTCAGCACTCAGGAAGACGGGAGGCGGGAGCAGTGAACAAGGGTCGGGGTGGGAGGTAGGAGGAACAATTTGGGCTCTACTGGTAAGGACAGCTCGGAGGGGGGCCATGTGAAGATTCAGGTGCACGTGAGGTCACGGGCAGGAAGTGGAGTCTTGGGGGTTTGGGGGAAGGTCTGGAGTCACGGGCAGTAGGGCTGCTGAGGTGGTCAGGACAGAGCGGCAGTGGACGGGACGGTGTGTGTCCGCCCTCCCGTGCCCACGTGGGGTGTTGGACCCCATTGGGAAGAGTGGCACTGGCCCCTCCTGGCCTTCCCCCGGGACGTAAGCAGAAAGGACTCCGACCAGTGTCCTCGCTCCCTATTCTTGTCACATCCGGGGCCACGGTAGTGACCGCACCATGTGTTTGTGCGTCCTCCTGCAGATCGGACCTGGACCCCAGTCGGGAGAGGGTGACGCTCACTGGTGAAGCCCAGTTACCTTCAGCCTCACCGTCTTCCCAGCTCTGTATGCTCTCTGGAGGGCGCCCTGCGTAGGAGGTGACGGGCTGGAGCCTCTCGCTCCGTGCAGGCATCCTTTATACCACTCGAAGCAAAAGAGCAGGTCTAGCGGTAAGTCTGGAGCAGGCAGATCTGGGGTCGGGTTCCGCCGCAGTCCCTCCGTAGGTACGTGACCTCGAGCTCATTGAGAAAGCAATTCAGTTGCATCCCCTGGCTCCCACTTCGGTAAGTGCGGAATAAGAAGACAGCTCCGGGGAGTCGTTTCCGGGGTTCGAAGGTGTGCAAAAGGGCAGGTGCTGCTTCCCTGGCCCCTCCACTTGCTCCACCTTTTGGGCCCGGGGCACTCGCCCGGGGGTTCCTGCTCCTGGCAGCCAGCTGCACCACCAAGGCACACATCCCGAGGCAGGCGCACGGCAAGCTGACCAGGTTCAGCCCTGTGCTGACCTTCACCCGCGCAGGAGATCAGAGAGCATCTGTCACGGCCCAGCCAGCAAGGGAGTGTGCTGGCCTCACACGCTTCGGGAGTCACAGGCTTCCTCCATGGGCTCTTGATCGGGGGGAGAATTGTTGACCTTCCCCGGGGAACTAGGAGCTGATTACCGGAGGTAGGAAAGACATTTCTGCTTTGAGCGTGGACCCCACAGGCCACAGACCCCCAGAGCTGCTGCTGGTCCTGACTGCTCTGGTGCCAATGGCACAGGTGACGCACGTATGGTCCCTCCTTCCTGTGCCATGGCAGACAGCACGCATCAACCCTGGTAATCCACCAGAGCAGGCGTCAGTATAAGAGCCACCCGCCGTCTGCTGTGGGTTTGTGTCCTCCAAAAAGATAGGTTGAATTCCTATGGATGTGAATGGGACACATTTGGAAATAGGGCCTTTGCAGCCATCATCAGGTTAAAATGAGGTCTTCCTAGATTGGGGTGGACCCTTAGTCCAATATGACTAATGTCCTTATCAGAAAGAAAGAGACGTACGTCATGCGATGAAGGGGGCAGGGGGCGAAGGGTTGCAGCCGTAAGCGGGGGAAGGGCAGGGACTGCCAACAACCCCCAGAAGCTCAGGAGAAGCAAGGAAGGATTCTCCCCCAGAGCCTTCAGAGAGAACGTGATCCTGCCGCCATCTTGATTTGGGGGTTCTGGCCTCCAGAATGGTGAGGCTATGAATTTCTGTTGTTTGAAGCACCCCTGGTCTGTGCTAATACATTCTGGCAGCCGGAGATGAACACATCATCTTGCTTCCCTCGATTCGAAATCATCGTTGTGGTGTCCTCTGAAGTTCTGGCCCAGCAGGGGCAACATGGCGGTCGCGGGAAGGGCTCTGCTGTACGCAAGGCGTGGAGGACTGGGGCATTTACTGACAGGCACAGATGCGGGAGGCCCCCACAGGGGAGGAGGGTAATCAGGTGTCCCACGGCAGGCAGGCAGCTTTGAGAACCAAGCCCCCTCTGCACCCTCCCCGCCATCCTGTGGAAAGGTTCCCACAAGGAGCTTTCCCAGGATGCCTTGTACCCGGAGGTAGAGACGGTGGCTGAGAAACTCATCCTAGGAGTCGTGTAATTTGCCGTGGCCATCAGGGTGGCCGCTCCTGTGATAAAGACCTGCAGAGAGGGGCGGGAAGATTCACGGTCCCAGGGAATCCCAGTGGCTCTGCCTCCCGGTAAAACCCCTGCTCTGGAAAGTTCGCTGGAAACTTTGCCATCTGTGAAGGATTTAGCCTGGGGGTGGAGGTCTATGGCTCATCACAATGTGGCCAATTAACAGGGAGGAACAGGGCTATGGCTACAGAGAAGGGCAGGAGGTCTCCCACCGGGCTCTGCAGAACTTGGTAGGACAGAATTCTAGAAGGTGACCACTAAAGACTCCTAGGTGCCTGGCCCACTACTTCTCCAACTATATGAGCATACAGGTAGCCTAGGCACTCGTTAAAATGCAGACTGATTCAGTTGGTCGTGGGGGGGGGGGGGGCTGAAATTCTGCATCTCTAACACCCTCCCAAGGGGATGGCCAGCGCTGCTGGTCTGTAGATCACACTTTAAGGAAGGACCAGTCTCTTAATAGGAAGATGAAGAGACCAGGGCGGATTGTTCCCTTGTCTCCGCCTAAGTCACAGGGCTGGCAAGTGATAGATCTGGGTCTAGAAATCAGGTGTCTGACTCTACATCCTGGGGAGGGGGAGGGTTTCCACCGCAGAGGCTGTTATTTCTTGACTTGTGTGCCAAATGTGGGACCCCCACCCCACCCCACCTCAGGAACCTCACCTTCCTTCTTCCTTGGGCCGAACCTACTGGGCCAGGAGACCCTTGTCCCCTGCTCCCTCCCCCGCCACCCCACGTGCAAGGGAACGGCAGCCTCTGGCTGACCACCCAGAAGCCCAGCTCCCAACCTGGGAGCACCCAGCCCTGCAGGGGGGGGGGGGTGTGATGTGGGGTGAATGAGATCTTCCTCTGGAGCTCAGGACGGCTCTGCATCCTGAATCCTTACCCCCATTTCAGACTCAAACTCTCTCTCCCGAGGGCCCAAGGAGGGAGGAGGATTCCCAGGTCCCCGTAACCCTCCCTGGCTCGGCAGAAAGCCTGCCTCTGGCCACCACCGGGCAGCATCTCCAGGGTACTTACCACCAGTCCACCGGCCAGCAGGTGCCAGTAAGTGGTGGGAGACGCCACGAGGTTTGGGGCCGCAGCCAGGATAACCCCGCAGCTGACGTGAAGAAAGCCAATAAGGATCTGCAGGGCCTGTGGGGTGGGGGTGGGGGTGAGCTAAACCCCGGTAGTCTCTGGGGGGGGCTTCGTCTTTCAAGCACTTAAGTGGCTGGAGCTGAGCAAACGTCTGTCCGGATGTCACTTGCCAAAAGGGATCTTAGGCAAACCTCTTCATCCACCTCCTGACTTGGCAGTGAGGGAAACAGAGGCCTGGAATGCCTGACCAAGGGTCACACAGCCAGTTAGAGGCAGACCCAGGGCCCCCCACCCCCAGCTGGGCACCACTGGTCTGTAGAACTCTTGGAAGCCTTGGGGTAGGTCCATTTTGGGGATTCAGCCCGGTCCTCCTTCGCGGGAGATTAGCAGTTAGTAAGTGGGTTGCCTCCAAGGGACCAGGCTCCGAGCGTGCTAAGCACTCTGTGTGCGTCAACTCACTGAGCTGTCAGAACCCGGGGAGACAGGCACCCTTGTCTGTGCCCAAGCACAAAGCCCGTGTTCCTTGCATGCTGTGTCCCGCATTCTGTGTAAGCATCCTGATGGTTTCGACCTCGCCTTCCAGAATGCTGGGTTGCCTCGGCTGATTGCCCCAAATTTGTGGTCATTTGTTCCAAGGTGTGACCTTGTTCTCGGCTTCTTTGACCCCGGGAGCAGCACCGTGACCTTGCCCTTGACATGCTGCATCCCTGAGTGTCACCCAAGAGACGTAGCTTCTCCCAGGCTCTCTCCGCTCTTTCTATCCTTCTCTGCCCACGGACAAGGTGAGGGAGCCTCCATTCTGGAAAGAGGCTCAGAGCTCCCAGCTGGTGACCGGATGATGTAGGATTCAAACGTGCGGTTCAACTGCTACTGTGACCTCAGTGCCGGACAAACATCCTCAGCCCACACTTGCTGACCACGGGCCAAGACCCACTCAGGCCTGGTGGGGAGAACGGCCTGCAGGTGTGGGACATCAGCAAAGGACAGTCAAGGGGAACCAGAGGGAAGCTGACTGCTTACCCCAGAGTGGCCCCAGGAGCAGGTCACCCCGCTGGCTCTGGGTTCAAGCAGCCACCCTCCGGGATGCGGTGGCAGCCCCAGGCTTCCTGTTATTTTCCCAAGCTGGAGGCCATGCAGGGAAAGCCTTGCAGTTTTGTCTTGTTCTCCAGCTGCTCTAACTTTCCTGCTGGAACATGCCCTTGGCCCTGCAATTCCTGCCCACTCCGTAGCTGCTGGGACTGGCAGTGGCTGTTTCGTGTCTACCTTGGAGAGAGGAGGGTCTGTGGGGACTGAGTGGTCCACTTACCCCCGAGGTGGCTGGCCGTCCCCGGAAGAAGAGGTCCTTCCTGCCAGGGCGGCGGGGGGGGGTCTCCTGGGTCTGAGGCTGCAGGGGAGGCTCCTCCGGGCTCTGCCTTGACACCCTTGGGGTTTCGGGAGGAGGGGGCATCACTGGCTGTTGCTCCTGGCTTGTCACCCCTGATGCGCTGACTTCCAAGGGCAGCTGGGCCGGGGGCCGGGCTGCCTCAAGCTCGTGGGAGGGAGCTAGAGCTGGGGTCTCGGAGCCTGCCGCCTCAGACATCCTCTCCGTGGAGCTCCTGGGCACACCCCTGTGTCATCCAAGGATGCGGCAAAACATTCCCAAGCGGATCCCCATGTCCCGGGTCCCAGTTTCTCCATCTGCATTGCCAGGAGAGGACATTGGTAAGACATGGGTGTTTACGCGTGTGCAACTTGCAGCCGTTAAAAGCAGAGGTCTGGCTGTCTGCAGAGAGCGATACGTATGCATCTTAAACAGGGCTGAGTAGGAAATTAAAGCCAGAAACCGAGCGAGACGTCACAATGCCGTTTGTGTAAATTAAATCCTTGCACACCGGACGATTCCCCGGACAAACACACGCGGGCGCCAAAACATCCCGAGGGTGCTGCCTGGGGCTGGAGGATGAGAGCCGGGAGGGCGGGTACAGGGACCAGGTGAAGCAGGTGGGGGCCGGGTTGGGACCACCTGCCTTAGGCTTAGGCTTACCAACGAGCATTCACAATTCCGTAACCCCCATCTCCGTCGCACTCACGGGAAACAGTACTAGCTTGCCTGGGTCACACCGTTCATAGGGACCGGAGCTGGTCTCCGAGGCAGGACAGCTGGCCACGGAACCCGAGTTGTTCCTGCTTCGGGGCTTCCCTCCCACCCCCACCCCTCCCCCTCCCTCTCCCCCTCCCTCTCCCCCTCCCCCTCCCTCTCCCCCTCCCCCTCCCCCTCCCTCTCCCCCTCCCCCTTCTGCTCTGCCAGGCTAGTTAATAACCCCACCCACTCCGCAGCTCACGCCTGTCTCTGCGGCTCATTAACCAGTTAACCACGTCTCTAGTTCCCTCAGGTGGGTGCCCCTGCTTAATTACTACCCATCCCCCCCCCCCCCCCCCCCCAGTTGTGAAGGGCTGTATCACAGGTCAGACGGACGGAAATGGGTGGGCCCACGCTAGCACCCATGCCTTCTGACCCCCACATCCTGTGTTCAGTCCACTGGCTCACGCTGCCTCCCTTTGCAAAAATGGGGGACCTTAAAAATAAACAACAGAAACCCCAAACACCTCAAATTACGAGTGAGCTCAGGAACGGAGAGCTGGGAGGCCCCCAGAGTCGGAGGCCTGAGACTTTGAGCCTTCCCCTGACCGTGGGGGCCTCCATCGGCAGCCTGGGCGCCTCCTCCCCTCCCGCCGCGTGGTTCCTTCTCTTACCGAGCCTGCAGCCTCTCCCTGCTCCAAAAAGGGCCCCGCTCCGTCCCGCTGCCGGGCCCCTGCTCCAACCGCATCCACAACCTGCCACCTTCTCCCTTCTCCCATCCCCTGTGGCCCAGTCTTGCTTGACCGCCACCCTCGGCTGGGTGCCTGCTAAAAATAACCAACACTTTGGGCCTCAGCATCTCCAGGTGAGGCGCCCGGGAACCCCGGCTTTGAGCACCCCCTCGGGTGATCCTTCCACTCAGGCCAGCTTGCGGGTCGCATCCACGCACCCACCCCTCGGGCCCTCGGCCCCTGCCGTGTCTCTGCGGCACCAATGAGGTCTGGCTGCGTTCGTGTTAGCTGCTTTTTTTCTGCTAGACGCAAACCATGTGTGGGAAGCATGGACCAGGGGGGCCTTCCTGAGGCTTGAAAGTGTGGTCCCCACTTGGGTCCTGTAGACCTGCCTCAGGGGGCCTCCTTTTATAGATGGGTGCCTCCTTTTGGGATGAGCACTGGGTGTTGTATGGAAACCAATCTGACAATAAATTTCATATATTGAAAAAAATAATAATAAAAATAAAAATATAAATGGGTGCCTGCCGATCGCTCGCCAGTCTCACATCAGCTCAGGGCCATGTCTGGACCTAGGCAGGTGCTGGTCAGGCCAGCATCCCCACCCCTCCACCTGCTGGAAGCATCCAGAGCCCCACGTTCACTGCCTCCCCAAGCTTACTGCGGGCACCGCTGTTGCCCCTCAAAGGTCAGGCCTGGGTTCTCCTTCCTCCAAGCTCATGGCCACCTTCACTCTTTTATTTTCGCGACGATTATTTTCCTAGACTTCCTTCGCCACTTCTGGGGGCCATGACCGTGGAGGAGCTGTGGGCGGTGCCAGCGTGGGGTGGAAGGCAGGCGTTGGAGCTGGCGGAAGGGAATGTCTCCTGAGTTCAGTGGGAGCTGGCTGGTGACGGTAGAAGGAACAGCTGGGGGGGGTGGGGAACGTAGCTTCTTCCTGTGAAGGTACTGACTTACTGTGTGACTTTGGCAAGACGCTTCCCCTCATGGGCCTCAGTTTTCTCATCTGTAAAATGGAGATGTTGGACCAGCTCACGAGCCCCAAGGCCACTTCCAACTCTAACTGACATTCTTAGTCTCAGGTTGGGATCAAGTAGACATTCCTAGCATAATTGTTAGTGACGCAGGGAAAAAAATGCGTCCATCGTCCAGGTGGGTGTGACTTCCATGCCTGACATTTGTGGGGTCCTGCCTGGACTCTGTATTTCCGCAGAATTTACCTTCCATCGACTGTATCCCAAAATTCGTATGTTGAACCCTGACCCCCAATGTGATGGTATTTGGGAGTGGGGTCTTTGAGAGGTGGTCTGCCCTCACGAATGGGCTTAGTGTCCTTACGAAAGAGGCCCCAGAAAACTCCCTTATTCCTTCTGCCATGGGAGGACACAGTGAGAAGACAGTCTGTGAACCTGGGAGGGGGCTCTCACAGGACACCAAATTTGCCAGTGCCTTGATCTTGGACTTCCAGCCTCCAGAACTGTGAGAAATGTCTGTAGTTTAAGCCACTCAGTCTATAGTGTTTTTGATGCAGCAGCTGAATTAAGACGGAAGCTTTTAGCCAGGCTCCGGGGCTCGCCTGAGTTAAGCAGTGATTGTTGTAAGGGCTGCACTGGGGTTCCATTAAATATGCTGCTTTGTGACCGGGAATGTCACCCCTCTGATGCTCGGCCTCCTCATCTATGTATGGGGCGGTGGGGGGGGGTGGGTGGGAGTGTATCCTCATGCCCGGGGCCCCTTGGGTGCCAAATCAATTCCTTCTGTCTCCCCTCTGCCCATCGAAGCTGGGGAGGGGTCTGAGCCGAACCCCAGCCACGTAGCTCTGCCCTCCTTCAGCCTTCCCCAGACACATCCGGAGAGGAGGACAAAGTCAGCACATGCCCGGGGATACAAAGCCAGAAAAATCCCAGCAGCCTCCCCCGTCTGGTCAGGCTAACACCTACGGAAGAGCAGCCGACCAGATTCAGTTTAAAAAGGGAGAGATTGGCCAAGCACGGACATCTTAGGAAAGGATTAGCCCCCGAAGGTAGTTCATAAATGGGGTAGAGGATGTGGGAGGGTCTCAGGGCAGGAGAAGCCACCGTGTGAGGGCCACGCATCCCCCATGAGGAAATGGACAAAGACAGAGTGTTTGGAACCTGAGGGAGGGGGACAAAGGCTCACAAAGAATAGGAATTTGTTGGGAATTCCTTCCTGGGTCATCTCAGGAAGAAACACGGACGCATAAGCCCCAGTGTCTGGGCCCCAAGAGCTTGTTGGAGGAACAATAATGGGTTCAAGTCTAATCACAAAGTTCAAGTCAGCTGTGCCATTAATGTTCTGTGGGGTGACGACGGGTCAGTTAATCCCTTCCCCGGGACTCAGTTTCCCCATTTGTAAGATAATGGGGATGAGCTGGAGTGATTAGTATCATCAGAGTTCTGAGTGAGGCTGTCAACCCCATGCATGTTTCTTGCGGGGGTGGGGGGGGGGGAAGAGAGCACCTCTCTGGCTCCTGTTGCCATGGAAACAGAGGAGAATAAAGTCCTCCTGCCCGTGCGGTTTGAGATGCGGCTGGGGACACCCAGGGAGCAGGGAGCCCGGCCAGGTCGCTGTAGGGCACGGACCCTGGTGCCCAGGAAGGCCGCGGAGCAGAGACTCCCGGGAGAGCTGAGACGCCAGTTTGGAAATTCAGTAACTCTGCCGACCATGCTGTCACCCTCCAGGGCTTCTAATTTGTACCCAGAGCACGGTGGAGACCCACTGTGGGTTGCCCACTGTTGTTCTCATCATCTGCGTTGTTATACAGACGATGAAAGACACCGTGCGAGGCAGGAGCTCGTGGGCGGGCGGGGAAGACGTGCACGGACCAAGGGCAAGTATTTGGGGCCCTGGACGGAACTCCCTGATTCCTGGGCCTTGTGTCACCGACAGGGTATGAAGTGCTTGGAAATGAGTGGCTTTAGGAGGGAAGCCTTCTTGCTGGCGGCCAGTTCCTCGTGACTTAACACTCACTTTCTTTATTCGTTTATGCGGCTTACTTGGCTCCTGGAGGGCTGGGACTTTGAGACCCTTAAACATGAAGGGCCCACCATGAGAGCCGTGTGGTGGCGGGCGAGGAGTGTGTTGGTGGGGAGGAGGGAGGGTTGGCTCCATGGAGGAGTAGGTGAGCCCGGGAACTTTCCAGGCAAAAGAGCCAGATGGGGGAGTGGAGACGCAACCTGATGGGGCTGGAGAAAGACGGTTCTGGAAAGGAGAGGAGGCTGGAGGGATTCTCTAACGGCCACGGCCACAAAGACAACCAGTGAGGGTAGGGTGGGTGAGACATACTCCTCCAGGCTTTCCCCCTCCAGAAAGCAGCCCCTGGGGCTGTTCACCTGTCCTCTGGAATCACAGGTGAGAGGGTCCCAGATAAGGGTGGCTGTTGGGGAGCCCTCTGCTCCCACCCTCCTCCCTTCCCTCTCCTCAGAGCCCCCTCAGCCACGTTCTGCCAGATGAGACAAAGGGTCCGGCCCTGGGAACTCCTCAGAAAGAGTCTTTTCCAGGATTTGGAGTGGAAGCGGGAGGCCGGGACAGAAAGGGAGCAGTGGTGGCCACAGGACACAGAGCAGGGACAGCAGGGGGGAGGAGTGTGGGGTTGGGGCCGGATGGTGTCGCTCTACGCCCTACGCCTGCCAGACGGGGACCTGGTGCAGGCCCCTCACACTCGTGGGCCTCGGTTTCTGCTCTGTAGCAGTGGAACAATGGCTAAATGCAGGGCTGTCCTCCCTGACCCTGCAGGCTGTCCATCCGCCCTGACTTGTAGGGCTGTCCACCCTGACCCTGCAGGGCTGTCTGTCCACCCTGACCCTGCACCTCTGCTGGTCAAAGGCCAGGAGCGGGAGCCTGGACTTCCCCCCGGGCCAGCAAGGGGACTGCTTCTCATGCTGGGTGGAGGGGGGCAGAAGGACCTGCTGGAGAAATGAACCGTGCCTTTCCCCTCCTCTCCTCCAGTCTGTAGCCTCATTTGTTCTGCCTCCTGGGAAGGGTAGACACGTCTTCTGAGGTCTGTCTGAGGTCCAGAGAGAACAGGGGACAGTAAGAGCATCTTTGTTTGCGTTAATTTATATATTTATTTATTATTAATTAATTTATTTACTTTGAGAGAGAGCAAGACAGCGTGAGCAGGGGAGGGGCAGAGAAAGAGGGAAACACAGAATCTGAAGCAGGCTCCGGGCTCCGGGCTGTCGGCACAGAGCCAGACGCGGGGCTCGAACACGAGAACCGCGAGATCATGACCTGAGCCGAAGTCAGACGCTCAACTGACTGAGCCATGTAGGCGCCCTGGAATTAAAAAAAAAAAAAATTATCTTTATTTATTCATTTTGAGAAAGGGAGGGAGAGAGAGAGAGAGAACAAGAGGGGGAAGGGCAGAGAGAAGGAGAGACAGAACTCCAAGCAGGCTCCTCGCCACCAATGCAGAGCCCGACGTGGAGTTTGAAGTCACGAGCTGCGAGGCCGCGACGTGGGCCGAGGTCAAGAGTCGGATGCTTAACTGACTGAGCCAGCCAGGCGCCCCACCCTGGAATCATCTTTAATTTTCTTACTGTGATAATACTATTGTGATTATGCAGAATGCTCACATTCTCAGGAAGAAATGCCGGTAGAAGAAGCTGGGGACGGAGGGTCCTGGTGTCTGCCACTTCCGGATGGTTCCACACAAAGGCTTACACGGAGATGCAAGGGTGCCTGGGTGCGGACGTGCATGCACGAGACGGATACACATGGAGAAAGAGGAAGCAAGCGTGCTAACCTGACACCCTAGTTGAGTCGCTCTAGTCTCCTTTTCATAGATTGGTTGAAACGAAACCACCGGTCCAGTACAACATCCCATTTTACAGATGAGGAAACTGAGGCCCTGTAAGGGGATGGGGCCGGGTCAAGGTCACAGAGGAAGCGACCGCCCGAGCGGAAATTTGCACCCGGGATCTCCAGACAGCCAGGCTTTGAGGTTCTTTTCTTCGGATTCTTTGTCCTAACCGTTTGTCCCACACATCGGCATGGCTTTGGGCCCTCTGATGCTCCGTCCAAGGCCAGGGACTTACGCTTGACATTCTGCTCCAAAGCCAGCTGTGACCCGCAGACAGACGCAGCAGAACAGAAGCAGAGACCAGAGGTTACCGGCAAGTCACTGAGACCAGAGGTGACAGCCAGGAGTGGCAACAAGGGAAGTGACGACAGAATTCAGACAACCTTGAACCCCGGGAATATTCAGAGCGAGGCTCGGGGACCCCAAGGGCATCGCTGCACCCTGGGATTTTGTAGGACTGCGATCCCGGACAGCTGCGAACCTGGGCTACCACACGGCAAACGACCCATCTGGGAAGACGGGGTTCCCGTGAACTTTGAGGGCTGACTTTGCCGTGTGGACTGTGGTGGCTGTCGTACGGGCACGTCTCATCTGACCAGTGAGAGTAGCGCTCCTGGAGAGCAGGGGCCATCCTGTCGCCACGTCTGGGCGCCGTCAGCGTGGAGTCAGGGTGCTCGGGTCCGAATCTGGGCTCTACTGCTTACCAGCTGGGTGCCTTCGGGAAGCCTGCTTAACATCTCTGAGCCTGCGTGTCACGGGGATAGTGACAGAACCTACATCACAGATTGATGGGAGGGGCAAATGACACGAGCTGTGGCCCAGAGTCAGAAGCCCCGTCTCTACTGGGCAGAGTGAGTGCCGTGATTCTCCAGGGAAGAGAGTCCAGGCAGAGGAAGGGCAAGGGGGTGGCTCAGTGTCTGTGGAGCCTCAGGGAAGCCGGGGTGGCGAGAGGCAGAGAAGCAGGTGCTGAGATCACCGCGTGGGGTGGCAAGCGAGTTTCGTCTTATGTTTGCAGCGTTTCCATCATTTTTGTGCTTTGCTTCTTTTCGTGGAAACGTATCGGCTTCCTGTGTGTTGCTGACACAAAGTTCCCCTCGACGATAATGCGCGGCGAGAAGAAAAATCACTTTATGGAAACATGAGGGGAATAGAATACAGTCCGGAAATCGCAGGAATCACAGACTGTCCCGGGAAGGCTACATTCAGGAACGGAGAAGGCGGTTCTCCCTCGCTTGGCTTACTCCGCGGCGCCAGCCGGTGCGGACCTGGGACCCGACGCCTCACTCGCAGCCTTGGATATCACGGCTGGAATCCCGAACCTGACTCCTATCTCTGAGCTTTCCAGCTGCGAGGCCCAGGTCCCGTCATCTACCTCTCCCTCAGAGTACAGGTGGAGACACTGAGGCCCGGGGAGGCAGGGAGATGCGTTAACCGTTTGTGGGGGAGAACTGGGCCCCGTTTCCATCCGACTCGAGGCCCCGGCTGCGCCCACCCCCGATCCAGGGATTCAGACCCACGCTCCCCCAGAGACCTCACGGTGGGTTGAGTCTGGAGGCCAGGCCTCCCTGGGCTCTGAGGCTCCCTTCTGTGACTCGCCCCACGGCCCCCCGTGGACGAGCTCCCCGTGTGTCCGCCAGTGACTGGAGGGCAGCGGACAGGGAGGGTAGAGGGGTGGAGTGGGGGCTGGGGTCTGTTCCTGGGTGGGTAGGACCTGGCCGTGCTCTGGTCCAGCTGAGGAGCTGACATGTTACAGGGGGTGGGGCCCGGGGGTCCCTTCTGGGCCTGCGGGCATGGGGGCCGCCTCTACCTCGGCCACCAGCACGGGGCAGACATTTCTAGCAATAGCCCCGTTTGCCCCTTTCTGGCAACCGCCTCTTCGGAACTGTGCAGGGAGAAGGGACCCGGGGGGAGGCGGTGAATTCTGACAGTTTGGGGAGCCCGGGGCCTCCTCACCTCTGCTCTGGCTCATCTTACATGTCACCCCAAGTCATAGTCACATCCCCATAGGCTGGTGGAGGACTCATCGGTGGCCCCCGGAGCCCCCACGACGATGTGTCCGGAGCAAAGGATAAGTCACCTTCCTGCAAAAGAGAAGCCACCGTCCCTGCTGCTACAGTTGGGGAGTGAGTGGCCATTCACAAAGCACTTATCCACGGGCTTACGTGCTCAAGGTTCCCCCAAAGATGGGGAAACCGAGGCTTGAGAGACGATCAAGGGATTTCCAGAAGGCCAGTGTGTGCCTCTCTCTCCGCCTTCTTGTGGTCGAGGAGGGAGCAGGGAGAGGGGGACTGGCCCCTGGTTCTGAGCCTGTTACTAGTGTGCAGGTGACCTTGGGCAAATCACTTGCCCCTCGGCTTCCCTGATGGGGCTGAGCCAGCTGATTTGCCAGGGTCCCTCCTCGCCAGAACACGTTCCAGGGGCCACGCTGGCAGTGTCCCCGGTGACTGCTGTCCTGTCCTCACCACTCGTTTGTGACCAGGGTGCTGCAAAGCCTGTGCCCGGAGCCATTCTCTCAGACAGAGGGGGGCACGGAGGCGTGTGGGGGAGGGCCAGCTTGGCCACTCACCGCGTGTGACGGTGGGGAGTCACTTAACCCTGCTGAGCCTCCTGCTTCCTCTTCCATATGCGTAAGCAGAATTAGTGACAATTTGTGGCCACGGCAATGGGCAACCAAGAGAGTCGCCTGCAGTGTTTAGCACAGTGCCCAGCACACGGGAGCGGTGACTGTGAATTCCCCCAGCCGGGGAGGGGGCCTCGGTGTCCCCATCCTGTAGGGCGGGGTTGGCCTCAGTGACTCAAGGCCCCTTCCAGCTCTCTGATGTCTTAACGAGAAGACTTCCTGCCAGCCAGCCAGGCAGTAACTGGGACAACCAGAGGGGGTTTGGTAAAGCTCAGGGCCACACGATCCTATCTGTGCCAGGTGAAAACCCCAAAAACGGATGGCACTAACGAGAAAACACTCGTCGAATGAGTTCGAACGAGTTCGACCGAGTGTTGAACTCGAAGGATCACCGGGATCACATGTTTTTAGTGTTCAGAAAGTTCAGATTATAATGGGAACTTTTTTCCTTTAAAGAAATGAGCCTAGGAAAATCACCTCTGGTCAGGGTCAGGGTCACTGGCGTGGGGCGAAGCTAATCTATTCCAGAATGTACCTGGCCCCAGCCTGCCGTTCTGCCGTCCCCCCCTGCAGGCGGACCAGCACTTGGCCATGGGGTGGACACACCTCGGACTGATTCCTGGATTTCCTTACGGGCTGACTGACCTTAGGAAGTGAAGGAAACTCTCTAAGCCTCAGTTTCTTGATCTTAAGAATGGGGAAGTAACTACCTACCTCCAAGGGCTGTTGAGAAGATTAAGCTAAATCACGGTATGGGTTTTTGGTTGTGTGTGTGTGTGTGTGTGTGTGTGTGTGTGTGTGTGTTAATCTTCAAGTCATGTTTTTCTAAAGTGCTCATAATGGGATTGCCTGTAGCTTGAAATGCTCAGTCTCCTAGGACCCCCCCCCCCATCCCGCCTCAGTTACTCCCTCCACAGCCAAACCCCACAACATGCTATAGCTCTCCTGGCCTTCCCCTTCCTGGCCCCAAGCCAGTGTCCATGACTTTCTCTCTGCTGGAGGTCCCTGCTCCCACCCTGCCTGCAAGTCGAGATCCCGCCCAGCCTCCAGCCATCTCCCTGTGACAGCTCCCTGGCCCACAGATGTTTTCTCCTCAGTGACTCTGCAATTTTCACCTTCAATCAGCCTTTGCTCCCCCCGGACTTGTCTCCCCGGCTGGACTGTGGCCCCGCCTCTGTCTGTGGCCCCCACTGAGTAAATGCTCAGCAACACCCCTGCCTGCCCCTGCCCCTTCCTGAACCTCGTGTCCCCACCCGTCTCTGGAGGGCCTCACCTCTGCAGACCGGCGGCCAGCCCTGCAGACTGTGACGGCCGTGGAGCTCAGCAGGAAGAACTCCAGGAAGGAGAAGCAGAGCAGAGCCAGCTCCAGCCTCTGGATGTAGACCTGGAGGGGAGGGGGGGAGAGGGAGACGGAGAGAGGCCTCCTGGGTATCTGCACCCCTCAGGCTGGCGCAGGCGGGGTCAGACCCAGCCAACATGGGGCAGCAAGGGCTTCCGCCGCCAGGTGTGCCTGGGGGAGGGCGGGTGGGACTCCGCGGGGCCGGGACTGGGTCCTTCTTAGGCGCTGCTCTACGCCCACCTCCCGGCATCTGTGGGTCCTCAGCGAGCATTTATTTGTCTGATGTTGGAGGGCTGGAGAATCTTGTGGGCCTCTGGTGGCACCGCAGGTGGCCTTAAGTGCCATCTCATCCAGCCCCACTTAGATGGGGACACTGAGGCTCAGAGAGAAGGAGCGGGCGGGGGGAGTTGGGCTTAGGACCACCAAGCAGCTGGGACATCTCACAGGGCACCAGCGTGTGGATGGGGAGTGTGTGTGTGTGTGTGTGTGTGTGTGTGTGTGTGAGTAGGCCTGCCTGTGTGCCTGCACATGCGTGTGCATGGGGGAGCTCGATAAGGACCAGCCCCCACCACCGTGGTCAGGGACCTGGTCCAGAGGCCGGCAGCCACCACGTGGAGTGTCGGGCCCACCTTCTGCTCCAGGGGCCCCACGCTGTGCTGAAAGGGCCCTGGGCTCGGAGTTGTAGGCCCAGCTTTGAGGCCTCGCTGCACCCCTGACACTTGCTGTGTGGCCTCAGTCTACGAATTTAACCTCTCTGGACCTCAGTGTTCGCTCCCCTAAAACGGGGGTAATGAAGTAGACTCAGCCTGCTCTGCAGGGCTGCTGAGAGGCTCACCCATAGTGGGGTCACTGGGGCTATGTCGTTTACAGAGCCTTGACCAGGGAATTGGCCATTCTAGAAGGGGGTCCTGAATTTGCTGCTCAGCCTCACACGGGCCCCTCTCCCTCCTGGGCCTCAGGTCCCCTACCTGCAACAGTGGGCTCGGACTCAGTGACCCGAGGCCTCCCGCAGCTCCCTGCCGCAGACCAGTGAGAAGCCAGCATCCCCCCTTTGCCCCGTGCCTCAGGAGGGACAGGGTGGGAACAGATTGGCTGAGGGCTTCAGCTCCGGTGCCTGGGCTCTGGAAGGTTTCCTGAGAGCCAGAAGCATCCTCCTGGCCAAGCCCAAGGCCGCACCTTCCTGGGAGTCAGGGGACCCTCGGGGCTGGGGCACTCACTGTGCTGTTGGGGTACGGGGTCCAGATCGGGAAATCAAACGTCCTCTCCAGAAAGAGATCTTTGGCAATGACAAAGAGGCCCGCTAGCACGCAGAAGAAGCTGACGCCGTGTGCTGTCAGGCAAAGTATCTTCTACAAGCAAAAGTCACAACCGTCGCCCAAAAGTTAGAGACCCAGATCTAGGCTCTGTGTCTAGGCCTGTCAGGTGCTTGCTCCGTGGCCTCAGGAAAGACTCTGCCTGTCTCTGGATCGAGGCTCCTCATTTAAATGTGACTTTCTGAGATAGCTGACCACCGGGGAGGCCCCAGGTGGCTTTCACCTTCTATGGGACAGGATTGGGGGAACCCAAGGGCTGCTTCCCGGCCCACAGACTTTGTACCGAAGAGGGATGTTCCCACCACTGTCTCCCTCTCCAAGCTGGTTTTGACCATCCTGGCGTCAAATATGTCACCTGGTCAGGGCACTGGACGTCCAAATGGCCCCTTACCCATCCCCCCCTCTCCATAGGCTAGAGCAGGAGGAGCCCCAAAGGTGCCCCACGCTCACACACTCTGGGTCTGCCTCCGTCCCCACCCGCCACGGTCCCTGAAATGTCCCCATTCCTCACCGTCTTGGGTGTGAGCCTCTTATCAAGAGCAAACCCTTGTAATGGACAGAGTGTGAATATATGAAAACTCCAACTTGTACCAGGACGGACGTCCCTGCAGTAAAGCCTCCCTCTGCCCAGGCGTAGGAAGGGGGAGGCTTCTGGTTCCGAAAGGGGCCCAGCCCAGGAGGAATGGCAGGTTTTTGCCATGCATCCCCTGCCTCTGTGGGTAAATGGCAGCACACTGCCCTGTTATCTATGCCTCTTGAGAAGGCAGGGGGATAGCCCCAGCCCAGCCCGGCCGGAAGGGCACAAATGTGGGCCAGGCCAGGGCTTGTGGGGCAGAAGGTGGGCTGAGGCCATGAAGTAGGAGGGGGTAGGAAGGGTCCTTCTGTCACCGATGTCCGTCCATCTGGCCAGTCTTGTGTCGGTGTTTACTCTGGGCCCACTCGGGCCACCCCGGGCTGCTCCAGCCCACCTGTGCCTAGAAAGGTGCTCAGACACCCCACGGCTTAGTGTACCGCAGAGAGATGAGAAGACAGGTAAGTCCAACAAGCTGTGGGGATGCAGAAGCCAGCCATAGCAGGTGGGGAAAGACTGCCAGGAGGACGGGGCACGGAGGCTGAGTTTTGAAGAATGATCAGGAGTGAGCCAAAGCGGGGTGAGAACGTGCCACCCGGAGCGGGCAAAGTTCTCAGGCCGCGGACAGGGTGGCACAGAGGAGGACAGAGTCCTGTCTGGCCGGTGGTGTCTCTGGAGATGAGAAGCAGATAGAAAGCGGGCCAGGGCCCGCAGGCCTCGTGGACTTGCTGCTATTGGAGGCAAGCAGGGGTCCTGGGCACCAAGGAGGTGGACGGCCACGGAGGGGTGGGGTCAGACTTGCACTGAGGAACAACGGGTCGGGCTGCGGTGTGCAGACATGAGGCCAGACGGCCCGGACGTGAGGACAGAACTGGGGCCCAGGAAGGGCAGTGGGGGAGGGGCAGACCTCGGGGCCCCGGGGACCCTTCTGCTGTCGGGAAGACTCGTGCCTGCTCCCAGCGAATCCCAGAGAACGGCTTCCCGAATCTGTACTCCACACGGACGCCCTTCACAGAGCTGACCCGGGGAGGACTGGGGACTGGGACGGGAGGGAGTGACCTCACTGTTTCCACTCACCAGATAAGTCTTCAAGACCATGTCCGTCGTTATCACCAAGATCCCTGAAATGAGAAACTGCAGGCCAGATTGGCAACAGTCATGAGGGAGGTCGGGGTCCCCTGAAACCCACAAATTTGCTCTCTTCTGGCTACTGTCTGAGAAAGCCGAGCTCTGGTGGCAAGGAGCTCCCCCTGCCCACCACGTGGCCCATCCTGGACCTGCCCTGGCCATGCTGGTCTCCCCTGTGCACCCGAGCCCCCACACCGGGGATGCAGCTGTGCCCGGCGCCTCCCGACCCCTCCCAAGTCCCCAGCTCGTGCTCGCCCTCCTGCCGATGCGCGTGTCAGGTTAGGGGAGTGTGCAGACAGCCCGGGAGTGCTCCCCTGGGATGCAGGCCTGAAGGGGCCTCCTGGGAGGGGCCGAGAGGACAGAAGCAGCGGCAGGGAGGCTGGAGAAAGGGGTGGGCACATGCTCCCCCCCGCCAGTAGCTCATTCTGACCCACCTACGTCCAGCCCCCAATGCCGGGGTCCCCCAGGCCTGCCCACGGACCCCCACATCCGGCCCGTGTTTTGGTACCTACTCACAGAGGCAGCCCCCCAGAACGGATACCAAGACTTCAGCACCACCAGGTGAAGATCCGTGACAGTAGAGACCAGGTAAGTCCCAAAGAACAAGTGCAGCAGGGCGATGACAACATGGAAAGCCTGGGGGCGGGAGGGAACAGGCAGCCACTGCTGGGGGGACCCGCTGGTGCCCTGCGCCAGCTGGCTGATCCCAGCCCACTGCCCACCTTCTAAGGGATACTGGTGGGTCTACGGGGAAGGACTGGCCCCTTGGAGAGGGAATCCAGTAATTGTCCCTCCGCCTGTGGTGCTGCTGGGGCCTCCCAGGGCGGGGGTGAGGGGGGGTGGGGGGAGGGGACGGAAGAGAAGGGAAGGGGAGAGACTTCTGTTGAGGACTTGCTGTGAGTGACACAGAGCCAGTGCTGGTGCAGGTGTAGACAGCCTCTCCCACCCCTTGGTGGCGTTTTCAGTTTTCAATCCGAGCAGGAGTGTGAAGCAGGGCAGCTGGAGGCTCTCCTCTCTCTCTCCCTCCTCGGGGCTCCCCGGGTGTCCCCCTCCCCCACTTCCAGGGCCCCAGGAAGTGGGCACTCACGCCCAGCTCCTTGAGAAGGCTGCTCCTCTTCCTGGGCTTCTGCTGGTGCCAGGCTGGAGGCAGGAAGCCCAGTGGGCTCGGCTCCTGGGGCAGGTATCTCTGGCCGGGCTGTGTTGGGCTGGGGGTCTGCCACGGCGGGAGCTCCCTCACTTCCGGTCTGTGAATAGTTGTGGCCACTCCATAGCCTTCTGCTGCCAGGACTTGGGCCAAGGACCTTAGCTGCGGATGAGGGAGAGAGGCTGGGGCAGAACGCATCTCATTTCTGGGGCTTATGTCTGGTCAGACTCAGTGTCACCTCTGTTCTCCGGGCCAGGGCCTTCCAGAACAGTCTGCCCTGCTCAGTAACCCCTGAACTTGGTTTGACCTGGAATAACCTGGCTTCTGGGGATGGGGAGGACCGGCCGCTTATAGCCTCTGTGGCACTGCAGGGACACCGCTCCTTCTGGGGCAGAAGAAAGGGTCAAATTCCCAGCCATTGCAAGACAGAACACATCCAAACTGGCGATGGTGGTTCCTCTTGATGGGAAGGAGGATGGAAAGAAACTTCTGCTGAGGACCTGCTATAGGTCAACGCTGAGCCAGGAAGTCAATATTTAACAGTGAGTCAACATTTACAAACATTTTCTCCATTCTTGGCAGTGGGATAAGCACTTTACATGCATTATCCGATGTCATCCTTGTCCCAAACCTCTGGGGAAGTCCTGTGGCTTGTTTCCATGTTGCAGATGAGGCCCAGAGAGGTTAAGCCACTTGCCCAAGGTCACACAGTCAGGAAATGACTGGACTGGGACTCAAAGCCTGGCAGACTGGCTCCCGAGTGCGTGCGCTTAAATCGTTTACACACTGTTGCCTCAGTGAATGAAAGGAAACGTTCTGGATGGTTTAAGAGGCGTGAGAGAGAGGTTGAGGGAAAACCTTGCGGGGGACTGAATTCACCACTTGCTGAGGGTCCCGGTCACGATGTTGTATACCGATGGATGCTGGGGCACGTGGGGCTTGGGGGCTGCCTGGGGACTTAGTGAGAAAAGCTGGTCTTTCCCAGGAGAACGGGAGTGAGGTGGGGTGCGGAGGGGAGGGGAGGCAGTTTATGGAAATCGAGGTAGGAGACGGTTGTCCACGCGGATGGGACTCACAAGTAACGGAAGTGGACCGTTCTTACTCTTTTTTGGTAGAAAGAAAGGGGGGGCGCCTTCCCCTCCATTTTAATTCTCAATTTTAATCCCAACTGAATGAGGTCAGGAGGTGCTGCTTGAGCACCCCCATTTTTGCAGGTTTCCTGCCGTGGGGGTGTGGAAAGCAGGAGGGGGAGAGAGCTTTGGGGAGACTGGGACGGACAAGGGGCCCGGATAGCTAAATTCCAGACGGGGAGGAAAGGAAGGGACCGTGTCCAAGGGCCAAAGGGCCAGACGGGGGGCACGGGCTCCATGCTACGTGATGTGCCTCAGTCCCCGGGAAGTTGGCTCCATTCTGTAAACGAAGACACGAAGCCTCAGGGAGGTCCGAGGACTTGGCCGAAGTCACACAGCAAGAAAGCGCCTGAGGTTTGGGTCTCTGTGTGGTTGGATGCCACTGCTCTGCCCTGGCTGCTGGGCCCTCTGACAAATGTCTCCGTTGGCCTGGTTCCCGATTCAGCGGAGAGGCTGGGGGTCCCAGCAGCTGAGCCCAGATTCACCATGATGCACGACATCATGACGTGACTCTTCGGTGACCTGACCCAGCTACGTCTGGGGATTTGTTCTCTCGATTCCCAGCATTTCGGGCAGAGCCCCTCCGACAGAGCCAGCTGGACCGGTGGGGGCGCGGGGTGGGGGGTGCAGCTGGTGGCAGAGGCCTGTCCAGTCAGCCACCCACTGCGACTGGACTTCTCTGGTGTACCAGGGGAAGGCGGGACTTAGAGCTGAGCCTGGACGCCACTGGGGAGCACGAAAGAAGGAAGATGCCCCGGCCGGACTGGGTCGTCCGGGGAGATCGTGAGACCTCGGTCCCCGGAGGTGCGCCTCGTATCTGGGCTTTCGCTTCCCAGAATGTGGCGGTGGGAAGGGTTCAAATATCCACTTGGGGGTTGTGTTCAGGGAAGCAGAGTAGCCCTTCTCAAGATGTATTCCATGGAACACAGGCAAGGACAGAAAAGGAGCAGAAGAGAAACTCTGGGAAATCCTGGTTATCGACTCTGCCCTCTTTAGCGGAGCGGAGGGCCTGAGAATTCTTGTGCGGGAGCACCGATTTTAACACTAAGGACATTTCCCACACTGGATTGGCCGTGGAACCTTCTTTCTCGTAGTCCATGGACCCTACAGTTGTTCTGTGTGGAACGCTTTTGGGCCGAGAGGCCTTAAACTGGCAAACATTTGGTTCTAGGGGATTTTGGCCTTCTTTGCCCCCGCTTTGGTTTTCTCCTGTGCATATCGTGTGTGGTCGGGGTGCGGATTGGACTGCGATCCCTAGGTGCCACTTCCAATTTCAAACAACTCTCTCTCGGGACAGGGGTCTGCTGCGGGGATGTCCTGCCACCGGGAGGGAGGGGTGCTGAGGGCGGGACTTGGGGGAACCAGAGGGACAGTCTGTCTGCTGTGAGGTTCCCACTTTCTGAGGAGGGCGTGGGCTACGAGCCCTTAGAGGGCTTACACACTATTGCCCCCCGTCTCCGCGCCCCCCCCCCCCCCCCCGTGTCCCATTCCTTCAGAACCTGGTACAGAGCTGCTTGGGTGGAGATGGGCTGATTGGGGTGGGGGTGGGGGGCAGCCAGAGACCCAGGGGGGCGATGGCCTTGGTCCCTCCCCTGTCCCGCAGCCAGCTGAGGCCCCGAAGGCCCAGCCAACCTGGCGTTTCCAGGAAAGCCAACCAGGGCCGAGGTACCCTTTGTTCCTTCAGCTCCTGGAAGCCGGCTTCCCCTAGTGTTTCAGGACAGCATGCTGGTGTAAGGGGACAGTCCCCAGCAAGGAGCCCAGGGGCCAGCAGGAAATGGAGGCCTCCACTCTAGGGTGGAGTCAGGAGGCCTGGATTCTAGCACTGGCCCTGCGTGGTCTTGGGCAAATCCATTCCCCTCTTTGGGGCTCTGTTTTCTCATAATTTGTGTGTGTGTGTGTGTGTGTGAGAGAGAGAGAGAGAGAGAGAGAGAGGGAGAGAGAGCTTCTGGGATTGGAATGGAAACAGCTACAGCCCTTCCCACCTCTAATGGTCAATGGTGGCAGATGGGTTCTAGGCAGTCGGTTCCTCTTTGGGGCAGATGCTGTTGGTGCCCCCCGCTCCCCATTTACCGGGGGGTGGGGCACCCATTGCCAGCTGCTGTAATCGCTGGTGCTAAGGGCTCCTAACTGCTCCCCTCTGGGAGTTTAGTTACACCCCTCCCCCAATCTGTAGTCAATGACTGGCACGGGGTATAAGAGGACAGTCCCTTTGCCTCAGGGCAGGACCAAGCCTGTGCTCCCAAGCACCCCTGGCGTGGGATCAGGCTGAAGCCAGTGGTCAGCTGAAACCACATCTGTCCTTGGATTGTTTCACCTGCCCGTCCTGCTTTTTGCTCTTCTCCCCAGAGCACTCCCTCATAAACCAGTCGCACAAAATCCTTGTCTCAGGCTCTGCTTCTATAGAATCTGACTGAAGACACTTCCTTCCTTATTCCTGCTGTAGGGGACCACTCACCTGGCCCTGGGACCTCCACTGGGAGCTTCCGGCCATGCTCTGCCCTCTGGATCCGACTCAGCGCCACAGAGACAATGCCAGAACATCAGAACATCTTTATGACATTAGACTTTGGATCTTTTCCCTCCTGGCCCCGCCTTCTGCTTCATGCCCAGCAGCCTGTGAGCTGTCAGCATCTTCCCCACCCCCCAAACCCAGGCAGGTAGAAATCCTTGCACCCTCTTTACAGCTGCAAATTTCCTTTGGCAAATCAACCTGTTTACAACGCGGGACAGATGGGGTGAAGAAGGTTGTAAATCTTCATAGAGTCACGGTTGAGCCTTTTAAAATATCTTTCTGGGGGCCTGGGTGGCTCAGTCGGTTAGGTGCCTGACTCTTGATTTCGGCTCAGGTCATGATCTCACGGCTGGTGCATTCGAGTCCCTCATTCGGCTGTGTGCTGACCGTGCAGAACCTGCTTAGGATTCTTTTCTCTCCCTCTCTCTCTGCACCTCCCCCCCCAAATAAATAAATAAAGTTAAAAAAAAAAACTTTCCAGCTTTGGAAAATTTCAGACATTTCCAAAAGTAGAGAAAATGGTCCAGTGAACGCCCGCATACCATCGCCTGGGTTGCAGCGGTCATGGGCTTGTAGCTGACCTTGTCCATCTGCCCCCACTCCTCCCCACGGGGAAGCAGTGCTCTGGGGTCCCACAGCTGCATGTGTAAACATGGCAGGATTTATCTCTGAAAGATAAGGACTCTTTAAAAACACTATGATCCTGGGGCGCCAGGCTCCGAGCTGTCAGCACAGAGCCTGACGCGGGGCTCGAACTCACGAAACGTGAGATCATGACCTGAGATGAAGTCGGACGCCCAACTGACTGAGGCACCCAGGCGCCCCCCCCCCCGTTTTTTTTAAATATATATATATATTTTTAACATTTATTCGCTTTTTGAGAGACAGAGACAGAATGCGAACAGGGCAGGAGCAGAGAGAGAGGGAGACACAGAATCCGCAACATTAAAAAATATTTAAAAAGACGACGATCCTGTGTCACAACTAAACAATTAAAGCATGTGAGGTTTTGGTGCCCACTGGGCTGCACTGAAGCTCAGCGCGGTGACCCTGCGGAGCCCTGGGCAGTACGGTTTGGCGACGACTCCCGTGCGGCACAGAGAGAGCTCCTCTGGCCCAGCCCTTGCTACCTACTGAGCGTCAAACGTCTGGTCAGTGTTCCGGTTTCTCCGATCGTGTCAGGAGCATCTTGTTACCTCTGATTCTACCACTTTGTAGCCGTGAGAGCTCCGGTGAATTATCTGACCTCTCTGGGCCTCAGTTTTTCCCTCTGCAAAGCGGGGATCACAATACCTCTGGAAGGCGTTGCTAGGGGGTTCAACGAGTTAGAATATTAAAATGCTTCCAGCCGTGCCTGCCCCGTGTCAGGGGCTGTGTATGAGTATTAGAGTCACCGTGCGCTCCCAGGGGTCCCTCACACCCAGCCGTCACGCCCACTGCAAGGTCACTTGCCTCTCAGACCTGCCGGACTGGACAGCCTTTCTGCGAGAGGCGAGGCCGGGCCATCAGCGGCTCGGGAAGGTCCATTTCTCCTGTCGGGACACCCACCCACCACCGTCTATAGGCTGGTTGGTGCCCTGTGACCTCCTGTGTTGTGCGTCCCCGCTTTGCACCGATTCGTCACCCACACCTTTAGTTCCTTGATCGTGGGATGAATGTTTTTCTGGAAGCTGTGGTTTTTCACTGGGTTAGAGGTTTCTGCTTCGCCACATAGTCACAAACAACACGCGACGCACACGCACACAGGCACACCCGTCCCCCCCCCTCCCCGCACCCTCGTGCATTAACCGACTCACTCTCAGAAGCGTTAAGGAGCGCTTAGGATGGGCCGGCCACGCTGCTATGGGCTGGAGGTCCCGCAGGGGCGGGGAGTCTGCCCTGCCCTTGAGGAGCTTGGGGGGCTGTGACAGGCAGGATAGGGACCCCCCCCCCCCCCCCCCCCCCCCGCCTGGCAATGTACACATCCTAATCCTGGAACCTATGACTTGGTTACCTGCTGCCGTAGAAAGACTTTGCAGATGCCATTGAGTTAAGGGTCCTGAGAAGGGGGCATCATCCTGGCCTAGCAGGTGGACCCCATGTAATCACAGGGGCCCTCCCATGAAGGAGGCAGGAGGAGCTGAGTCGGTGAGAGCGACCGGAAGGGGCTTCTGGCTTTGAAGGTGGAGGCCAGGGTCACCCCGGCGAGGGTTGCCGCAGGGCCCTGAAAGCTGGAAAAAGCAAGCAAAACGGATTCTCCCCTAGAGCTTCCAGAAGGCACTTGGCCTTGCCAATTACCTTGACCTCAGGACTCCTGACCTCCAGAGGATGAATGTGTTGTTGAAAACACTGAGTTTGTAGAAATTAGTTACAGCAGCTGCAGGAAAACTGATAGAGCCCAGCGGGGAAGAGGGTCAGGGAGGCAGGCAGCTGCCTGGCGGGGACGAGATGTGACCCTGGATGTGTGGCTGTGTGAACAGCCCAGCAGAGGCCACCTCACCTAGACGGGGGAGAGAAGGATGGGGATAGGGAAGGCTTCCTGGAGGAAGTGGCGTCTACACGGAGGTCTGAAGGAGGGTGGAGCTCAGTGGGACAGATGGGAGAATGGGGGGCCAGCAGGGACTGCTCTCCAGGCAGAAGGGTCTCCCAGGTTCAGTACGGCTGCGGGTCACGTGCCAGGGGAGGATGGGGAGAGACAAGAGAGGGGAGCAGGCTCTGTCTCCAGGGCTTTGTAAACCTCCCTGGGACTCTTGGACTTTAGCTTCAGGGCAAAGGAGAGCCCCAAGTGGCAGGGCAGTAACCCCATGGCTTTTGTGCCTTAGAAAATTCCCTCTGGCTGTTATCTAGCCTAGAGATGGGCAGAGCCAGCTGAGAGCTGGGGGACACAGGCTGTAAGGTCAGCTGACGGATGTCACAACGTGGGTGAGAGATGACAGTGGTCCAAAGGTGCTGGGAGGAGGCTGGAGGGAGGGGTCCGAGTTGGAAAGAGCCAGGAGAATCGCGTGGGTGATCATACGTGGGGGTGAATGTGCGGGGACCAAGATGGCTCTCGGATTCTGCCTTGGGCACTGACTGACACAGGGGACCCAGGAGGGAAAATGGTTTGAGCTGGAACAGAGGCTGCAAATTCCTTGTCTGGGAGGAAAGCCAATGCTGGAGCTGGCTCACAGGAGAGGTCTGGGTGGGAGGCAGATTTGGAAGCCAACGTAAGCGCCACGAGGGCAGACACATTGGCCAACTCCCGGTGTCCCCAGAGCCCGGACACACAGCAGGTGCTCAAGAAGCACTTGCCGAAGAGCGTGCAGTGCCCAGAGGAGTCCAGGGGAGGTGAATTTTAAGGGATGGACAGAGCGGTCGTTATTAAAACAAGGCTTTTTAAAAGCCCGTTGATCTTGGTGACAAGGAGGTCACCAAGCATGGCAGCAGCCTTGGAGGAACAATTTCAGCAGAGCGAGTGGGAAGGGAGGAAGCAGACTCCATCAAAAAGAGAGAAAGGAAGCCCGTAGTTGAAGGCTTTTGGGGTGGGTGGCTTTCAAGCTGGGAGAGAAGGGGCACGCTGCAATTTTCACACTTGGAAAATTAAACCGCACAAAACTCCCCGCTGTGAGTCCTCCGATCTGGTCTAGGGATTTTGAAAGCCAGAGCTGGTTGTAACCCCACCCCAACTCTGCACTCGCAGGACCTGGGGGCCGGGGGCTTCCTGAAAGGGGGCAGATGGCTGAACGGCACCAGCCAACTGCCTGCCTTTGGGAAGACCTCACGGAAGGGGCAACAGTCAAATAGCATCTTGAGGCAGGAGCAGGAGCTTGTTAGATGAAGAAGTGTGGGTGCCGAGAAACGCAGCCAACCCGTCTTTGGGATGAAAAAGCAGGAGGCAGGAGGGGCAGGGGTTGGTGGAAAGCACTTGCTTTTGGACCTGGAGAGCCGTGTGTGACACACGGACTCCGACGTTAAGCGGGAGCTAGTTCAAATCCCACCATTGCCTCTCGCTAGCCCAGTGGCCTTGGGCACTTGACTCGATCTCTTCTAGCTCAGTTGTAGAACAGGGATATGGATGCCTGCTCGTCTGGGCTCAGGTGGGGCCAGACCAAGT